>NW_022107431.1:2553911-2555830 GCF_000313985.2 Echinops telfairi
CTTGTCCCCGCGCGTCCCTTGTCCCCGCGCGCCCCCAGCTTGGCGGCCCCAGCGCAGGGTCCGGCCGGGTCGGCCGGTGTCCTGGGTGGGGGTGGACGCCGTGGGTGCGCGCGGCCGGCTGCCAGCAGGTGGACCGGCGCCCAGGTGTGAGGTTGGGCAATGCAGGCGCATGACCTGGAGTTTTTCCAGGCCCGCGGTGAGCCGGCCTCCCCCGGGGCAGGAGAATAACGTGAACCATGAAAGTGTACGTAAAAACGTGGCCACATCTAGCTTGGAGTTCGTTTTTTCAGGACGATGCCACGTTTCGCGGGAAGGAAATGGAGGTTTCGCCGAGGCGGAAGATTGTCAACCTCTGTGGAGCAGTGAGGTCTCAGGGACAAGATAGGAACCCTGCACGTTCCCAGGGGGAACCCGAGACCTCCCATTCTTACTTTCACCTCTCTTGGAGCGCCCGAATTTACTGTGAAAGTTCAAAACGTGTAAACCACCCAGGAGTGTAATTGTAGGCGGTGTTTCCGTGTGCATTAGCCCCTGTTGGTACAATTGATAGTTAAGCACTTGCTGCAAACCAAACGGTCAGTGGCCAAAACCCCCTGGCCACCCTGTTGGAGGGGACTTGACAGCCTGCTTCCACAAAGATCCCAGCTTAAAAAACCCCTTGGGGCAGTTCTCTGCCCTGAGGGTCGGGACAGTGGTGCCTGCAGCAACTCTGCTTAGCTGCACGGGGCGGGCAGGCAGAGGGAGTGAACTGAAGCTCTTTTGCAATCCCACCTGGAGCCAAGCTGGATTTCAGCCATTTCAAAATGATTTTAATCTTGGAGCTCATTCTGTGCCTTGCTTCCTTGGCCTTCGCAGCGCAGTTGTCGTTGTTATTAGTGCCAGAGCACATCAGTGGGACCCTCACAGTTGTATGGGAGCCCTCCTTTGCGGCCACTGGTGCTCGAGGGCAGGCTTCCTCTATTTCAGCAGTTCTGAACCTGTGGGTCGCCACCCCTTTGGAGGTCGAACAACCCTTTCACAGAGGTTGCCCAATTCATAACAGTAGCAAAATGACAGTGATGAAGTAGCAATGAAAATAATTTTATGGTTGGGGGGGTCACCACAACATGAGGAACTGTGTGAAAGGGTCATGGCATTAGTCGAGCTGTGAGGTCCTCCAGGGGCCAGTCCTCTTAGATAGCAAGTCCAAAGTAAGGTATGTGACATGGAGTCTCCCCAGCCTCACTTGCATGGAACATTTTTTGGCTGTCTGGCCAAGTCAGCAGTTCGAAACCACCAGCTGCTGTGAGCATGAAGACTGGGCTTTCTACTCCCATCCAGAATGACGGAACTGCAGCTCTGCCCTGCCCTATGGGGTTGCTGTGAGTTGGCATTGACACAGTGGCACTGGGTTTGGGTTTCCTTTGTTCTGTTGATCGTCAGAGGTGTCCCCCACATTCTCTGTGAGCCCCAAATTTCAAAGGCCCAGCTCTTCAGTAAGCTGCAGCAGGGTAAGAAAACGCAGCCGTGCAGTTGGCAAGTTTACTAGCAGCCACATGCTTAACCGCTCGGTCACCAGAGCCTGGGGAAGTACTAGCCATGAAGAACCTGGGGACATGTGCTTAGTCATCCCTGCCAGTGGCATCTGTGGCCGTGGCTGGGAGGGTCCCCAGTGACTGGTCCCCAGTGACTGGTCCCTGCGCCCCCCAGTGACTGCTTGCTATGGTAACCAGACAGACAGACAGAGAGACACAGCAGCAAGGTCTGGGAAGCCCCTCCTGGGGTCTTTCTCCCCTAGGCCGCGAGACCCCGTGGGTGTGCACCCGTGGGCCTCGTGTAGTCAGGGCGAAGTCGGCTGGTGTGCATGACGATTGGCTGGCTCCCCACTCCCGGGGCCCAGGCAGGGCTGGAATCAGCAGCCCCTGCTTGCCTGCTCTTTC
>NW_022107431.1:2555930-2568781 GCF_000313985.2 Echinops telfairi
CTTGAGCCCATTCAAGAAGAGCCTGTAAGGCAGACGGAGCCCACCAGAGGCTGCTGAGTCGGTGAATGGACAGCAGACTGCCGCATCTGTGTGCACGAGGGCTGCTTGTGGGCTCTCTTTGTGTTGACCGCCAGCACTTAGCCCACTGCGCCGCCAGGGCGTTGGGTTGTTTCCGGAAGGCAGAGTTGAAGGGCCAGACTGAGTGCGGTCTTTGCTGCAGAGGTGTAGGGGAAGCTATGCGAGGGCGCTGCCTTCGAATGGTGGGTGGCTGGCCCCGGGTGGCAGCTGGTCGAGCAGCACCTGCCAGTGGAGGGACCTGTTCCCTCAGGGAAAGGAGCCGGCCAGGGCCAGGGTCTCAGAGTCTGGTGGTTCTGGGGGTGGGCTCCTCGCAGGAGGGCACAGGGACCCAGCCTGGCCCTTGGCTCTCTAAGGGTGACTGTAGATACCTTTACTGTGTGGAGGCCCTGCCCTGGGAGTTGACGGGCGGAATCCGCTCTAAGTGAGAGATAGGCTCAAACGGGACCACTGGGCACGGGCAAGGTGGGCAGTGCTTCATTCTCTCATACGAGGGGTCGCTGTGTTGGACCCCTCAACAGGAGCAGGGAAGGGAGGGAGTATGTCCATGGTCACCTCGGCAGGCAGCCCCAGGGGGACCCCTCATACCTGGCTTGTGTGGGGAAGCCTCCCCCTGCGGATCCGGCTGCCCCGTTTGTGAGCAGGCAGAGGTCGAAGCCTCCGCAGGGAACAGCAGTCCTCTGCTTTCACCTGTCACCGCTCTGCACTGATCGGCGCGAGGCAATGACCCACAGGCCTGGTCAGGACTTCTTGATGAAGATGGCCACCAAGGAACCCTGTCACAGGGCAGGGACAACGCCCAGCACCAAGACCACCCTCTGGGGTGGCCACCACAGAGGGCTGTGGCCTGACGAGTCCCACTTGCTCTGTGAACAGAACCTTTGGGACCGTGGCTGCGGTCCCACTTCCTGCCTGGTCCCCGTCCCCGGGTGCCTTCTTTCCTGCCCCCTCTGCCTGCGGCCATCAGGGATGCTCTGGCTGACCAGCCTCCCATGGCTCACTGCCTGATTCTGCTGTTTGGCTGGAAGGGGCTCCAGGGGACTACCTGTGGCCGCTATTTCAGGAGTAAGGATTTGCTGCGTAAACTACTGGTATCCCATGTTCCCCAAACCCAGTGCTGCAGGCCGGACTCCGATGGTGGTGCCCCCGGCCCATCGCTTCTAGGCAGCTAGCTACTAGGGGATCAGTCACCGCGCCTTTCGTCCAAGGCATCTCTGCGTGGACATGAAACCTGCAGCCTTTGGGTCAGCAGCTGTAGCTTGTCGACTGCCGGGCAGGAACCCTGGTCGCCCATCACTGCCCCCGTTTCTTCAGCTCTCCCTCTCCGCAAGAGCACATGAGAGGGCGCCCCACCCCAGACACACATGCACACAGGCATACACATACACTCACACAGATCAAAAACCAGTCAACCTAAACCTGGCTGCCCGCCCACTGGTATCTGTGGGAAGCCAGCTCTCAGACTGCAGGTGCCAGGGCAGCACCGGGCTGCTGTGTTCTCAGGGAGCTGAGATGCTACACTGGTGCGCTCATGGAAGGCATCACAGTGAGGGGTCAACGTTGTTTCTCTGAGCACACGTGGGGCGGTACAGTCCCTCCTGTGGAAGGGGGGATCCCTGCTGTGGGCATGCAGAGATGGTCATATCTGGCCCCGAGTTGGTGGAGGGGCTTTATTGGGGTCTGTCCATGCTGCACATGGCAGCCTGCACTGGCTGGTCTGCCCAGCCCTCTGCCTGGCCTCCCCACGTCCTCCCTCGTCTCTCTGGCTTCAGGAATGTGTCACAATGTGCTGTTAGCGCTGTACACTACACACCACCTATGACGCAAGGGACGAGCGCTGGACCTCCTCATCCAGGTGCTGGGAGAGGCCGTGCAGGTCTTGGAGGGGAATCAGTAACACTCTCATTAGGTCAACTTTATAATTTTGTCTTAACCAAACAAGCTGCTTAAACCAGGGGTGCTCAGTACGTCGATTGCAATGTACTAGTCAATCACAAATGTAGTGTGGGTAGATCACATGGCCTTAAAAACCAGCCGTAAGCCTATCATCAGCCCTATCACTTAATTGATATACAAAGCAGCCAATCAGATGCAGTCTTAGATGTCAAACGCATGGGAAAACAACTGCACGAAGTGCAGCAAAACCGACAAGCTAAGTTATCGCCGATTTTTAGACCTTGGTTTTTTTCTTTTAAAAGTAAGAAAGGGAATTAAAATGAGTGGGGGAGCTGGACCAGCTGAGAAGACAAAAACGTTTCACCCTCATACGGAATGGGAGATTTTGACACTACAAGCCAACATTCAGCTGCAGTCCAGAGCGCATGAACAGTTCTGCAACTTACTCGCAGAGGGAAAGTACCCAAACGTGGGAAAATGTGCTCCTTGGCTGCATGATTCGCTCTACTTATTTATGTGAGTCAGCCTTTTCCCACATAAAGACCATTAAGTCCAAGTACCGTTCCACCGTGCCTGATGATCATTTGGGAATTTGCTTGAGGCTGGCTGTCAGCAGCTGCTCTCCGGACTATGCATCCCTGGCTCATTCCATTCAGTGCAAGTCGTCAGAGTAAACTCAGGTCATGACAAGAAATGTACATAGTTAATTGTGTAGTGTTGTGCAATATGGACTCATGCGGTTATGCAAAATACATAAACATACATTGTACATATAAATAATTCCCAATGCATTTATGAATAAATTTAATAAATGAAATAAATGTGTTTTGCCTTTTTGTAGTTGGTAGATGATTTGGACTTCATCATTTGATAAGTAGCTCGCATGCTGACAGTGTGAGCACCCCTGGCTTAAACTGTACCTGGCAACAGAAGGTGCCGTTCCAGAAGTAAGAGCGTTCACTGTCACGCTCATGGGGCCTGGTTACTGCTGCCCCAGATTTAGCTGACTCTCAAACAGCTCACTGGTCTGAGAACTGTGGCTCTGTGGGCTCAACCAGGCTTGCCTGTTCATCCGTTCTCCCGGCGGGCCCTCTGCAGGCTCTGGCCAAATGCCCTTCCATCTGTCCGTCTTTCCTCTGGGCGGGCACTCTGTAGACTTTCTCCGTCCCTCCGTCCATTCATCTTTCCTCTTGGCGGGCCCTCTGCAGGGTCTTTCTGTCCATCCAGACCCTGCGCTTGCTGTGTGGGGCAGTGTGTCCATCTGCAGAACATGGAGAGCCCACTGCTCCTCAGGCCCTGCCCTGCAGAGGCCAGGCCACAGGCAGCTGAGCACCAAGAAGGGCTGGGTGTGGGGTGCAGACTGCTGGGAGCAGGAGCGAGGAGGAGGAGCAGGCACGCAGCTGCCCTGAGCACGTGGGGCCAGCCCCACCCCCAGGCCCCCAGGCTTTGGAAGGTCCGTCTTGAGGCTGCCTGCCCTGCCCAGTGTCCTCGAAGGACACCTGGGCCACATAGGCCTCCAGCACTAAAGTGGCATCTAGTGTTCAGAGTGACCGCTGACCTGCGTGTCATCTGTACTTAGCGTGTGTATAACACTGTACCGAGCGCGGGCGGGCGAGCTTCGCCCCGGCCTGCTGCTGGTGGGACCCAGCATACCTGCCAGCGCTCCTCTCAGTGTGGCTATGGATGGACGGACGGAGCCCAGTCACTCCAGGGCCAGGACCCTGTGGTAAACTGAGTTGGTACCTGGGTGAATTTCTGCTGTTTGGTTCTCACCTTGGCACTTGTGCATGTGGGGGTTCCGTATGTGATCCCGTGTGGCCGGCATTGTCTCATGGCCCTGCCTCTGCCCCCCGTGGGTGGCCCAGCAGGGTGGCCACATCTGGGGACCCTGCAAGGTTGTGTCCAGGGTGCTGGGGTGAACTGCCCGCCGTTTGTTCTGGAGAAATTAGTTCCCAGGGCGGTTCAGTGCCTCCCCCTCACCTTGCTCCCGCAGTTCCTGTGGCGTTCTAAGGTTTGTCTTACTCTAAACAAAGTCGTACTTTCAGTCCGTGCGGTCAGGTGTCACTCAGTCATGCTGGAATCTCAGGAGGCCCCTGACCAGCCGGGTGGGAACAGGGGTAGGGGTGGGGAGCAGGGGCTAGGGGCGGGGCATGGCCTGGCATCCAGGAGCCGCCGGCAGCATCTGATCTACTCTTTTTCCTTCCATGTCCCCTGTGTGGCCGCCGGTAACCTGTCGTGAGCAGCACGGTAAGACGCGAGTGAGTGGTACCCTCTCTGCCCACTCTGTCCTCTCTGCACACTTCTCTTGCCCTAAAGCCAAGTAAGAAGGGAGGGTGCCCAGTCCATGGCCCGGACCTTCCCACCACCTCCCCGACACCCATCACCACCTGACACCCGGCTCTGTGGCCTGGCCAGCTCCCCAGGCGGCCATGGCCGTGGTGTGGAGTGAAACCCTGTCGAACTTCTCATGTTCTTGCTGTAACTTCAAAGGTCGTTTCCAACCCTCGTTTCTTAGTATCTGGGCCCCAGGAATAGAGTTGCAGGCTCTCTGGTCAGAATAGCTCCTAGCAGAACCCTTCTCTGTGCCGCCACGGTGAGTCTGACCCTGTAGATCAGTAGAACTGCCCCTGTGAGTTTCCAAGGCTTCAGCTCTTCACAGGAGCAGACAGCCTCATCATGCCCCATGGAGTGGCTGTGGGTTTGACCTGCTGACCATCTGGCTAGCAGCTCAGTGTATCTGTAGACCGCTACACCACTGAGGCTCCTCAGTATCGTTCATGTGAACTGAAAACGCATTTTTTCCTTGCTTGACGCCCTCTTCAGAAACATTCCGTGTCTGCCCTGCATTTTAGGAGATGTTGATAAATCTCCCTGATGCTTTGGAGAAGAGGCCAGGCTGGGCTGAAGTAAACAAGCCTGTGGAGATTAGTTCTATGGAGGTTGATGTTACAGGGCTCTGGCTCCTTTGAGAAGTTAATCTCATCTCATCTGGACAGGTGGCCCCACTGCCATTGTCTCAGTTCTGATCCAATAGCCCATGGGTTGGATGAGACACCGTTGTGGGGTTTGAACCCAGATATCGGATGTAGGGACTCCAGAGCTGACTCCCAGGCGTTCTGATAAGTCGCAGGGACCTGGGAAAAGCGTCCATGTCCGCAGATTCGTAGTCAGTACCTGGCAGTGCAGTGCCTGAGGCCCCGTGCCTTCTAACTTCCCCCCAGCTGTCCAGCAGGTGTCTGAGGCTCAGCCATCCCACAGCCACCTAATGCTCTCCCTCCCTGCTGTGTGTCCTGGGCTACTCTCTCTACAGCACTTCTGGGGACCTGTGGCCAACTGGGGCCTTCCCATTGCCGCCATCAACGACATGAAAAAATCTCCAGAGATCATCAGCGGGCGAATGACATTCGGTATGGCTGTTAGCTGCTCAGACTGGTCACAGGCCTGGTCCTGGGGCAGCCAAGGGGTGTGTCGTCCCCCGTCCGTCCGTGTGTCCGTCCCCCACCCCGCCCCCGCAGTCACTCCCATCCAGGTGCGGTGCGGCTGCAGTGGGCGGATGTGCTTCCGGGTGAGCATGGCTGGTCCCCTCAGCAGGTGCTGCACTGCAGGAGTCAGTGTTCGTGGGCCCCTGTGGGGACTGACCCGAGTACCTACGAGAGGAAAGAGGCCCCTTCCTACTTGAAGGTGGTGCCTGAGCTTTCTCACGGAAAGTGTCCCTCTGTTGACTCTGGAGTCTCACCAACACTAGACCTTAAGCCCTTTGTGGAATGGGTACCTGTGGGTATTAGAGGAATCTGGGCACAGCCTGGCAAGGCCTAGACCAGGTTCCCTCCAGCCAGCTCCCTCCATTTTTTTTTTGGCTAATCACTCCTTATTCAGTTTCTGTGTGGTTGTTGCTTTTTGTTTAAGAAGAGGATTTCGATCTTTGGGCCTCTCTCCCCCTCCCCCTCTTTCCGTGAAGCCACCTTGGACTGGGAAGAGCCTTCAGGTCACTTCCAAGTGACCGCCTGGGGAGTCAAGCTAGCTAGAGGCCTGCTGGCTTGTGAAGTGAGCTCTTTCTCTGCCCAGGCCCCAGCCCAGCGCCCTGACCTGGCCTCCCCGCCCCGAGCTTGAGAGGCCACACGGAGCTCAGTGTTAACCGAAGGTCCTGCTGTGGCCTGCTCGGCTGGTAGGTGCCCCACATCATCAGGTGGACGTCCCACCGCAGGACAAGCTTGCCTCCTCCTGTTGTTTGCACATCCCAGTCTTACTGTAGTGTAAATAGAGGTTTTTGAAATTTATTTTTAAATAAATAGTCAACTTGCAATACATACATACATACATATAGCCAGGGGCTCCAGGAAGCCCAGGAAGGGCCATGGGTGGGCTCACTCCAGTGTAAAGCTGCTAGTCACACTGCTGGTGGGGTTCAGACTGGCAGGGGTGCCCGGCCACTGTAGCACTAGGGGGTGCCTGGCCTCTTGTTCATGTGCCCGTCCAAGCTTGACCTGTTGCCTAGGGCCCTGTCTTGGAGGCTCTGCAGAGCAGGCTCTGGGTGGGCTCCCCATGGCCTCACTGCCTGCTCTGTCCTGCAGCGCTGTGCTGTTACTCGCTGACCTTCATGAGGTTCGCCTACAAGGTGCAGCCTCGGAACTGGCTCCTGTTCGTCTGCCATGCCACCAACGAGGTGGCCCAGCTCATCCAGGGCAGCCGGCTCATCAGATACGAGTGAGCAGATGCCAGGGGGAGGGGGGTGAGCGGTGGACAGGCTTGATGCAGCACAGAACCCCGAGGTGGAGCTGCAGGCGCTGGGCGCTGGGGCAGCCCCTTGAGAAATGCACGGTCACCCACTGGACGCTGCCGCCCCACGGTTGGACCTGCTGCGGGCACGCCCTCCTGACCTCACTGTTCCTTCTAGGTTAAGCAAGAAGACCTCGACTTAGCCCCATCCCCGCCGCCACGGACACAGCACACCGACACCCGCCCCACCGAGGGATGCTCTCTGGGTGCTTCTGTGCCACCCGGGTGCTGTCCCGAGCTGTGTGCCCCTCACCCCACTCCCTGCTGCCTCGGCCTTGGATGGAAACTTCCCTTCTCCTCTCAGAGCAGCTCATGCAAGTCTCGAAGCCACCCCCACGGTGGGGGAACCGGGTGACGTGTGAGCTTCCGCTCTTAGAGTTCACTCAGTGAAAAACCCACGTGGGGGCAGTGTCCCTACCGAGCCGGAAACGGCTGGTTTTCCTCAGCGATAGTGAGACAGCCGTTAGCGCCCCTCCCCAGCACCACCACACCCGTCCCTGTGCTCTGACCAACCCTGTGTCCCGCAGCGGCGGTGGGTGTGTGCTGGACGCTGCACCTGGAGGACAATAAATGCTTTAAGCACTTCTTACGTCCATGTGATTCCGTATCCGTCTACATTGGTCAGCACGCTGACGGCCTCGCCCCTAAAGATGCTTCCGTGACACGTGGGCCTCTCTGGCCGTGGCCTAGGGTGGGGGCCATACAGACAACCTGGAAGCAGCCCCCTGGTGCTGGACGTCTGTGATGGCTCTCGGGTCACAAGACCAGGGTCCCCCGGGACGCGCTGACCCCTCAGGCAGTGCCACCAAGAGCGGGCCGGCACGATGCCCACATCCTCCTCCCTGCTGCTCCCAGCAACAGCAGGTCAAGAGAAAGTGGGTGTCTGTCACCACGCCCAGACCGGCCCCACCTCGAATCCTTGGGGCCCCCCCGAGCAGGGTCCTCTGTGTACCCCTTGTTTTAGCGCATTCTGGGCCCACAGCCCTGTGGCGGGAGCAGAACAGTGTCGTCCAGTGGGTGGACCTGAGGGGACAAGAAGCTGTGTGCCCTAGTGTCCCGAGGCCGCCACCTGCAAAGCCCGCCACCAGGGGCTTGGGAAAGCCTGCAGGCCCTGTCTCAGCTCGAGGCTCAGGGTCCAAAGCAGGTCAGCCCACCAGGTCCCAGCTCTCTGGGGGGACCTCCCTGCCTTTGCAGCGCCTGGTGCCCAGCGCTGCTGGGTTTGTGACCACACTGCTCGCTGTCCCCTCGTAGGATGCCGCTCCCCTGGCTCTGCGCCCACGTGGGCCTAGGTGACGCGTGTTCAGAGGAAGTCCTGTTCCGACGGACTCGTGTAGATAGGTTCAGAGACTCGGGCCATGTGTCCACAGACAGGCATTGGCTGTGTGGGCGTCTGGGGGCCTGCGGCCCTGTCTGCTGGCACGGGGACAGATACTCCCAGATGCAAGCCTATGTCTCCTGGGACTTGTTCTTCAGCATCGAAGCCGCGGGGCGTGGTGGCCTAGGTTGTGCCATCTTATCCTTCACCCTGCAGGAAGAACTTTCAGACCTGCCCGAGGCGCCTTCCGGAGTAGGAGGGCGCCTCACAGTCCCCGGGGAAGTCCACTCTCTTTCAGGACACGGTTGGTTCTGAAGGCCCCAGTGCCTGCCCTGCCCTGTCCCCCTCAGACTTAGCGCCAACCCTCTCGGGCTGGGACCTGTGTGTGATCAGCGTCACCTCTGACGTCAGTGCTCCAAGGGGAGGGGCGCTTGTGACTGGGCTTTAAAGAAAGTGCTCGGTGCCCTCCCCCATCCTTTGGTTGCATATGTGAACGTTGAGACTGACTGCACGAGGCTGTGGGCTGTTGCCATGCAGACACGATGGCTGTCAGGCATGATCGCAGATTCTATGTGGAAGTTCACTGGATACGGTTACGGGTTCTGTGGCCGTCACCCTGTGGACAGTGTGTAGTTACTGTGATCACCGTAAGTGGCCATTGTGACCCTGGGTGACAGCTGTGTAGATTGTTCACATGAAACAAACAAACCCACTGCTGTGGGGTCCATTTCCATTCATGGCCTCTCTCCCTCTCCCTACAGAGATGGGGAGAGAGAGATGTCTGGATGCTGTTGCGTGTATTTGAATAAAACCTAGTGTCTTGAGTGTGTTATTTGAGTATTATAATTTCCAGAGAATATGCTATCTGTGGTTCCTTTTGAAATGTGAAGTGTTTGACAGTTTCTACACACGCAGAGCTACACTGTGTGTTCTCAGCATGGCAGTCAGCTGAGGGGTTAGCAGTGCCAGTGAGGGGCATTGCCACCTGGCACCCCAGCCTCTGACCCAAACCCACAAGCCATCGTCCACACAAAAACCATCATTGTCTAATCAGCAATCATGTCCACACAGCAACGAGCCACTCTGCCATCGTCCACAGTCACCGTATCCACACAGTGTCCAGAGTCCAATATATACATGGATTTTTTTTTAAAGAAAACCCTGCTGTCATCAAGTTGATCTGACTCACAGTGATCCTATAGGACAGAGTAGAAATGCCCAGCTGGAAATCTTTACAGGAGCACAACATCTCGTCTTTCGCCCATGGACTGAGTAGGAGATTCAAACCGCTGGCCTTGTAACCAGCAGCTCATTGAGTAGCCCACACCACCACCTAGACTTCTCTTAGGAAACGTATGCTGTTAAGTGCCAGCAAGCCCATGCCAACTCCGAGTGGCCCGTGCAATAGAAGACACACTGCCTGGCCCTGTGCCATCTACACCGTTGCAAGGTGTGAACCCACTGGAGCTGCCACCGCGTCTGTGTGTCTTGCCCAGGCTCCTCCTCTTTATCTCTGTCCTACTTTACCAAGCACGAGGTCGATGTCCAGGGCTGGTCTCCTGACAACATGTCTGAAGCATGTCAGACAAAGCCTGGCCTTCCCTCTAAAGAGCGCTCTGGCTGTGTTTCTTCCAAGACAGATTCCAAGGCACCTTCAGTGATCGTCACCAGCACCTTAATTCAAACACATCGATTCTTCTTGGGTCTATTCAATACCCCGTTCCCCAGGCGTGTGAGGCCATTGAAAGTACCATGGCTTGGGTCAGGCACACTTCAGTCCTTGCCCTTCAACACCTCAGAAGAGTCTTGTGCAGCAGGTTTGCCCAGTGCGGTGTGTTCTTTGATCTCTCGACTGCTGCTTCCATGAGCCGTGGTTATGGATCCAACCAAGGCAGAACCCTTGATAACTTTAATCTTAGTTTATCATCATGTTGTCTGTTGGTTCAGTTGTACGGATTTTTTTCTTGACACTGACATGTCATCCATATTGAAGGCTGCGGTCCTTCATCTTCAGCAAGCGCTTCAAATCCTCACTTCAGCAAGCAAGGGTGTGTCATCTGCATATCCCAAGTTAAGCCTAACTCCAGTCCTGATACCAGATTCTTTTCCATATAAGCCAGCTTCTCGGACTATTTGTTTGGCATACAGATTGAACAAGTATGGTGAGAGGATATAACTGACACACACCTTTCCTGATTTTAAACCGTGCAGTGTTCCCCTGTCCTGGTCTCACAACTGCCTCTTGATCCACGGGGCAGTTCCACAGGAGCACAACGACGTGTTCTGGGGTCTCCATTCTTCTCAAGGCTGTCCACAGTCTGTTATGAGCCACACAGTTGAATGCCACGGCAGAGTCAATCAAACACAAGTAAACATTCTTCCTGCTTTCAACCAAGCTCTGATATCAGCAAAGACACCTAAGTTCATGGCCTGTTCTGAATCAGGCTCGACCTTCTAGCAGCTCCGCGTCGATGGACCGTTGCGACCATTGTTGACTTATCTTCAGCAGAACCGGACTTGCTGACTTGACAGCCAAGTGGTGGTTACAACCCTCTCCTGCTTCCTCTGTAGGGACCCTGGATCACTGGAGCATCGACAGACATTGTGGATGAGAGAGAGTAGGCATACAGAATTACAAGGTCTCAGGTCCTAGCACCCCCTGGTTATCAGAAGGGTCAGGAATCCCTGGATCCGGTCAGCATCACCCAGGAACACGTGGGCCACATCGCCGGAAGCAGGTCCTTCCCGGAGCCATCTTTGGGGGCACAGTGGGGCACACATAGCAGTCCCAGGTGAGATCCCTCTTTGCTTGGAACTGACCCAGGTGGGCCTGTGCACAGGTGTGTCCACTTTCCATCCCATTGTCTTGCCTCTGGAAGACTGCCATGACCACATGGAAGCCCACTGTGGTTTCCATTGTGAAGGCTGGTCCTGGGTCAGACTCCTCGCTCCCGTCTTTCCTGCATACTCATTCCTTGGGAGCAGGCCTGAGCCAGCGTGTATGGGTCTCCAGTCTCCATCAGCCCGAGCCCCAGTTCCTCGTGCGGGCTCTGAGCTGCAGGGCTCACAGAATTCACTTGAGTCAGGTGTGACAATATTATGGCCGCTGTCCGGGCCGTAGACTTGTTTCTGACTCACAGTGACCCTGAGAACAACAAGAGGAAGCACTGCCTGGTCGTGCAACATCTGCACATCGTCGCCGTGTCTAAAGCCAGGGTTGCAGCCACTGTGTCAAACCCTCTCGTGCACGGAGGGCCTTCCTCTGCCAGCCCTCTGCTCTTGGGAGAGTCCAGTACAGATGGACTGCACTTAGGCGGTTCACCATTTCATAAGGTGTGACTGGGTGCTGGACTGTTGGGATGACATGGCCCTCCATCCAGCGGACGTTGGGGTCACGCACTGAGGATTCACTGGCCCACAGCCCCAGACCCCTGAGACGGGAGGGCAGGCGCTCATGTCTTGTCTTCTCTGCGAGAACAGGAAGGAAGTGGTTCGACCCTGCGCTCAACTGTAACTGAGATTTTGAGGCTCTTTCGAGTGTAATCATGGACTCGCGAGTTTTCATAGATCCGTTTACATTGATAACAGTTCTGCTTTGGGGTTCAAGTGGCCTGATGGGGGACAGAGCCCTTTCAAGAATCCGCCTGAGATCTCCCATCCCTCTCTCAGAGTGTCCATAGGGCTTCCCTGGGCCCACAGGGACCTTCTTCCAGAGGTGCCCCAGTGCCTTTGGTTGGAGGTCTGGGCTCCTGGACACTCACCCAGGAGAGACCCT
Organism: Echinops telfairi; assembly: GCF_000313985.2. Lineage (NCBI taxonomy): Eukaryota > Metazoa > Chordata > Mammalia > Afrosoricida > Tenrecidae > Echinops > Echinops telfairi. The sequence goes on from NW_022107431.1 coordinate 2,567,768, forward strand.
CAGCCTCCGGGCCGCTCCGAGCGGAGCCATCCCTTTGAAACATCTTCCTGAGCTCCTGAGCTCACGTTGCCATTTCTGCCCTAATTTGGTCCAGTGGTTTTATCACGGACTGCTGCACCCACGCACTCCACAAACAAGCCAAGACTGCCATCCAGCCGTCCTGACGCATAGTGACCCTTTGGGTCTGCGTAGAGCTGCCCCTGTGGGTTTCCAAGACTAGCTTTTGACAGGAGTAGAAAGTGGCCGTTGGGTTTGAACTGCTGACCTTTCGGATCGCAGCCCAACATGTAACCACTGTGCCTCTGGCTCTCCTCTCACGCTAAGTGGGAATACTTCTAGCAGTGCACACGTTTCCTGTCTGGTTGGCTTTACCCAAGAGTCTGCAGGAGATCCCACTCGCCGCAGCAGTGCCATTGACACTACACACTGGGGGCCAGGGAAGGGCGGTCCAGGTGCTCTGTCCACTGTCCCCATCAGGGCCGCAGGTCTGACCCTGACCACTGCAGTCAAGACGCATGTGAGCCCGTGCGATGCCAGCTGCACTGTTGGCTTCCGGGTGACGGACCTGCAGCTGGTGGAGCCCTCAGAGGGTGGGGTCTTCCGGCCGACGGTCCGTTTTGGGCGTTTTGTACAGAATATGGGAGGTCAGAGGCTAAGCTAACCTAGTACGAGGAGATGACGGGCCAATGAGGACAGTCAGGCACTAAGACAAGCATCTCAGTCCACACTTGGCCAGCTGTCTGTCAGACCCTCCTCCATCTGACTGCGTACGTCCATCCTACCAGAAAGATGGGGCTTTCTACTCCCATAGAGAGAAAGACGGGGCTTTCTACTCCCACAGAGAGTTACCGTCTCGGAAACGGAAACGCATGGGGCAGTTCTCCTCCCTGCCGGTAGTTGAGTGAGCATGGACTCAGTGGCCATGGGTGAGTGAGAGCTTACCTGGTTTGACTTCTTACCTCGTCCTGCTGTGACGTCCTAACAATACAGGGCCCTTTCCCCACTACCATCGCT
>NW_022107431.1:2568881-2571153 GCF_000313985.2 Echinops telfairi
TGTAACTCTAAAATCAACCCAGAAATGCTAGGTGGCTGTGTGTCTTCAGCCCTCAGTCTGCAAACCCTCCCCCTTCAGTTCAGTCCCCTGCAGTCAGGCAGTCTCGGCTGTTAGTGAGGCCATGGCCCCTGCAGATGTCCTCCCTCGGAGAAGCAAAGACCTCGGGGCGGGGTGGGGGGTGGGGGTGGTGTTGCTGCAGCCCTCTGTGCCACCTCCAGATGGTGGCTGACAAACAGGAGTGGGGCCCCTGCTGTGTGCTGTGACACGCCAATCTGGCGTGCAGCTGTGCTGCCCCTGCAGTGCGCCATCATCAGAAGTAGGGCAACGGTCAGTGGGAGTTAGAAGCCTCTGTGGGCAGGAGGGGACCGGCTTGCGACATCTCTGCTCCTGGCTCGGGGAAGAGGAAGCAGAGGCCAGTGCACTCTGGGGCATTGCCCCACTCCCGCCATCGTTCAGTTTCAATCTGTTTATTTCCTTACCCCAGTATGCCAAAATATTGAGGTCTGCTTGACTAGCCCAAATGTCAGTGGTTCAAGCCCACTGGCCGCTCCGAGGGAGAGGGAGGAGGTAGTCTGTTCCCATAGTCTTGGAAATCCTACGGGGCAGCTCCTCTCTGTCCTGTGGGGTGACTGTGAGCCAGAATGGGGCCCAAGGACTGGGTTTAGAATTGGAGTTAACAGAGACCGAAATCCACAACATGATCGTGTCAGCACCCACAGGAGACCCCTGAGCTATGACGTCTGGTGGACTGAGCCCCAGCAGGCCCCTTGTCGTAAGAAGGCGAGTCTCTGCAGTGGAGGGTGACAACGGACAGGCACTACTTCACTGTGGCTATCAGGACATCCTTGTCATTACTGTGTGATGGTGTTTAAGATGTGCATTGGGAAGGGTCTTCTTAGTGTTTTCTGCATAAAAAGGTAAACTATATACTCCAGAAAAACAAACTCACTGCAGTGGAGTCGATGCCACCCCCTAGCGGCCTGCAGGCCAGGGTAGAACTGCCCCTGTGAGTGTCCGAGACGGGACCTCTTTAAAAACCAAACTCCCTGCCATTGAGGCCGACTCTTCGTGACTGTAGGAGAGGTTAGAACTGCTCTGTGGGTTTCCCAGACTTTAACTCTCTGAGCTCCAAAGCCAGGCATACGGTTTCAGCAGCTTCATCCTTCTTCATTGTTCTCAGTCTGGAAGCTCTGCTGAAGCCTGTTCACTTTGGGGGTCCCGCTGGCATTTGAAGCGCGAGTGACAGCTTCCAGCATCACAGCTACACACAAGCCACCACAGTAGGACAAACTAACAGACAAGTTATAGAGCTGTCTTACTTAGATCCACAATCAAGGCTCATGGAAGCAGCAATCAAGAGACCAAAAGATGTCCTGCACGGGGTAAATCTGCTGCACAGACCTCATGAAGAGAACTGAAGGGCAAGTACATTGTTACTTTGAGGACTAAGGTGAGTCTGACCCAAGCCAGGTAATTCTCCATGCCTCGTATGCATGTGAAATTGGACACTGAATAAGGAAGACCATAGAAGAATAGATGCATTTGAATTGTGGTGCTGGAGAAGAATTTTGAAAGTACCGTGGACTGAATTATATATGTAGAAGCTGTTGAATTGGTCAATGTTTGGTTGAGTATTTTTTTTTCTGGGTACAGTGTACTTTATTGATGGTACATGACAAGGTCGGGTTCTCTAAGCCCCTCCCCTTCCTTCAGGGGGTCTGGATGGGATATTCTCAGTGTGTTGGGGGATTGAATTAGGGGCAGACTCCCCAGCAGCTGAGGGCCTCTCTTCCTCTAGTGCTGTTGCTGGGCTGGTGGTCCAGGGGGGCTCTTACTCCTTGGAGGCCATGTGGACCATGAGGTCCACCACTCTGTGGCTGTAGCCAAATTCATTGTCATACCAGGAAATGAGCTTGACAAAGTGGTCGTGGAGGGCAATGCCAGCCCGAGCATCAAAGGTGGAAGAGTCGGGGTCACTGTTGAAGTCACAGGAGACAACCTGGTCCTCAGTGTAGCCCAGGATGCCCTTTAGGGGACCATCGGCCGCCTGCTTCACCACCTTCTTGATGTCATCGTACTTGGCAGCTTTCTCCAGCCGGCAGGTGAGATCCATGATGGCCACATTGGTGGTGGGGACACGGAAGGCCATGCCAGTCAGTTTCCCATTCAGCTCCGGGATAACCTTGCCCACAGCCTTGGCAGTGCCAGTAGATGCGGGGATGATGTTCTGAGCAGCCCCACGGCCATCACGCCAGTGTTTCCCAGAGGGGCC
>NW_022107431.1:2572391-2606404 GCF_000313985.2 Echinops telfairi
CATTCTCAGCCTTGACAGTGCCATTGAACTTGCCGTGGGTGGAATCATACTGGAACATGTAGACCATGTAGTTCAGATCAATGAAGGGGTCATTGATGGCAACAATTTCCACTTTGCCAGAATTTAAAGCAGCCCTGGTGACCAGGCGCCCAATGCTGCCAAATCCGTTCACTCCGACCTTCACCATCGTGTCTCCGGATGTGGCGGGGACTGCAAGGGAATGGGAGAGGCAGCTGTCTGTTGCACGAGGAGGAGCAGAGAGCTGTTGTGTATATTTCTGCCAAAATTGAAAAAAAAGTTACACGATGTGTTAGACAGGGTTCTCTAGAGAAACAAAACCTGAATGCTAATAATTTCATATATATTTATACAGAGAGATATGTTATATGAGAAATAAAGTTAATTAAATTATAAAGCAGTACAAATGGCTCAGTGCAACTCACTCCTGTGAGACAGTTGTGAGACACTGGTAGTCCTTTAAGTCTTGAGGGCTGCTGGGTGGTCTTCTGTAGAGCAATTCAGGCTATCCGGCCACAGGCAGCAAACAGCAAGGCAGGTCACCAACTGTCAGCCAGATGACAGGGTCCGACAGTCCCCAGCTCAAGAGATGAAAATTCCAATGGTGTTGCGAAGCAGGTCTTGAGTGAACCTCAAATTACAGCGACACAGTCCATGGACTAGGTGTCCCACAGGTAGTGTAGCTTGCAAAGTGAGGCACAGAACAAACAAGATAGCCATATAGTTGTCCAATGATCAAAGAGCAAGAGACAAGAAAGGTGAGGCTCACCGAGCCATTTATCTCTCCGCCCTTCAATTAATCCACATGTGTTTATCGACCAGGTTAGCACAATAAACTAACTACCTCACACGATAAGAATGAGTGAGTACAAGGAAGAGGAAAATGTTCTAAAATTTATTGTGGTAAGGATTGTGCAACTCTTTGATATGGTTGACCTATCGAGGGTTGATTTTTTTTGACCTATCAAGTTTTATGATCTGTGGATGAAGTGCCAATAAAACTGGTTTTTCAAAAGCAAGATCTGTCTTGGAAGAAGTCTGGCCTGAGTGCTCATTTTATGATACATGGATCAAGTGCGGGTAAAACTGTTTTTGAAAAAGCAAGTACCGTGGACTTCTGAAAGGACAAACTGATCTGTCTTGGAAGAAGTATGGTCCGAGTGCTCCCGAAGAGGAGCAGCTACGTCCATCCATCTGGCCGAGGTCTTCCTCTTTTCCACTGCCCCTCCACTTGACTGCGAGTGACCCCTGTGGTTTTCAAATGCTGCCTCTTTGCCCCGGAGCAGCCCCGTAGGAACCACGGGGCGCCTGTGAGCGGACGCTGCCGGAGCTGAAGCCAAGTCTTGCCGAGACTGATGCTCGGAACCTCGGGGCTGGCGGTTGGTTTGATCAGTCTAGCAAGCTTTCCTTTTGACCTGCTGACGGTTCCTAATTAGAGGACCTTTAGGAGAAAGTGGAGGGAGGCTGAATCTAGCAGATGCAGGGCTTGGAGGCGTGGGCCTGCTGCTCCCGCTGGGTCGCATTGACGCTGCCGTGGTGGTGGCGAGGAGGACTCCCGGCAGCAGAGTGGTTTGCGCTTCGGGCTGCTAACCACAATGTCAGTAGTTCAAACCCACCAGCCGCTCCACTGGAGAGGGTTGAGGCCTTCTACTCACATAAACGGGTCCTGTCTCCATGACAGTTACTCGGCAGCTATGAGCTGGGGTGGCTTGGTAGCTCTGGGATGAGCAGTGAGGGCACAGGTGTCCATCTATCTCATACCTGAGGGAGGCTCCCACTCAGGCAGTGAGGCACGGGGGTCCTGAGTCAGGAGAACACCCAGGGAGGGAGGCAGGGAGGGACCTTTGCATGAGGCCCCATGCCAGCTGACCCCGTGGCTGCAGCCTGGAGACCTTGAGCCCAACAACCGGGCCAGCCAAGCCCACATCCTGGCCTACGGGGCCAGGGTCATAAGTATTTCTTTCAAGCTGCTGAAACACAGCAGTAGCTCCCTCGTGTCAATGCACTGGGTCTCTCGTTGCCACACGCCTGTACCTGCAAATGTCAGGAACCACTGGAGAGCCGCCCAAACAGTGGAGATGGCGGTGGGCAGCTGGGCAGGCTGCCCGTGACCCGTGGGAGCAGCGTCGAGAGCTCAGCAGTAGGGTTTCCCGGCCATGGGCTTTAGGGAGCTGGCATCTGAGTGGGTGTCACCCACTGTTTGCTCAGCAGGGTGTAGCTATGGGCAGAAATGGGGGACCTATCCAGGGACTGGTGTGGCCAGGTTCCTGGGGTAAACTGGCGGGGTACGCACAACACGTGATAAGATCTTTCTTGTGAGCAGGAAGAAGGTGTAGGAGCGTTTACATGCATCTGCTCTTTCCTGCCAAAGAAACACTGGAGGTCAAACCAGAAACCGAGGAGGTGCCCGCAACGGGCGGGCAGTGTGAGGGGACAGCGACACACCATGGGCCCCTTACTTTGTCCTGACTTGTAGCTTGTGCTCTCCCAGCTGCCCGCCCCCATCCCAATCGATATCTAAAATCGGAACTGGAAGGGTGGGAGGAAAGGCGGTGCCCACGAGCCCAGCAGCAGGAGAGCGGGAATCAGTAAGACAAGCGCAGAGGGGGGTGGCTGCTAGTGCTGCCGTCTGTCCATCCTTCTGTCCGTTCCCAGGGACAGCGGCCCACGTGCCGCAGAACAGCACCCACCCGCTCCGCATGTTGTTAAGTTAGAGTCTGGTTGCAACCGCTGTTCCCGTCCAGCGCCTGAATTCTTACTCTTTTTCTTCTCTTTCCCAAGCGCAATGTCTGCCTCCAGGGACGGGTCTCTCCTGACGACACGTCCAAGGTACGTGAGACCCAGGCTCACCATCCTCAGGTTTTGTTGTGCATTTTATCCTTGACAGAGGTGTCTGTCCTTCTGGCGATCCATGTCCCTCCAGCACTCCACCCCAGCACCATCATTCAACTGTAAGGGTTCTTCCCTGGTCTCCCTTTGTCAGCATCCAACCTTCACAGGCATAGGGGGTGATTGAAAATACCGTGGCTCGGGTCAGGGGCACCTGAGTCCTCAGAGTGACACCCTTATTCTTGGACACTTTAATGAGGTCTTGGGCAGCAGATTCACCCCGTGCAGTTCCTGGTTTATTTCTGGTCAGCTGCGTCCCTGGCTGTTGATGGTGGATCCAAATACAGTGACGTCCTTGTCCCCTTCCCTCTTCTTGTTGCTGATCATGATGTCCCCTTTGGTCTAGTATCACATTGACGCCCCAGCCACCAGGCCAGGAGAAGCTAGCAGAGGAGTGGACACACAGCAGGGAGCAGGGGGAAAGAAGTGACCTGAACGAGGGTGCGAAACAGCCCAAGACAAGAAGCAAGATAAGCAAGTCTTTGACTCCCACTAGGAAGCACACTTTCCACGAGAGTGAGGGTAGGAAATTGTACAAGTTTGCTTACCCTGGGGTTGAGTGTGTCGATGGGATCTAACCTGTGAGGGACCCTGGTTTCATCAGGGACACCCAACACAATTGGTGTGAGGACAGCCCGTCTGCAAGGCCAGGCCAGAGAGCTGCCCTTGGGTCTGGCCCGGCGTTTCCTTGCCCACGCCCTTGTGTGGTGCTCATAGGCTGAACGCAGGCAGAGCGCCCGAGAAAAACCACAGGCCAGCGAGGAGAAGCAGGTTCTGAATGTGGGCAGAGGACAGACAGGCCTGGAGACGTCTGTCGGCCTTGTCAACCAGTGAACTCCGATGCCGTACTTGTAGTCCAGCCACGGAGCCCCTGGCCCGGTCACTGTGCTCATCTGCTGCCCAGCGGTGTTGGTGGTCCTCACCCACCCAGAGGCACCGTAGGAGAAAGACCTGGCGGCTGACGTCAGAAGATCAGCCCTTGAGAACTCGGTGAGGTACCGTGCTGCCCTGACCACGCCACTATGCTTCAGAGGAGCTGATGGTGACCGGAACCGGTGTGTGACCGACTCTCCATCCGACCTCTCTCACGTGGAGTTGTGGTTCCGAGCGACCCACAGCCGTCTGTGGTGGATGAGACACCTCACAAACAAGCGGGGCCTGGCCGAGAACCTGGGAACCAGCAACCAGCCGTCTCCTGCAGAATTCATTCCTGCGGGGCCCAGCTGTGCGGACAGCCATGGGCCCTTCCCAAGGCCCAGCATTGCCTCCTGTTCTGTGGGGAAATGGTGCCCTCTTGTGAGTTAGTATTCAAAGCCGAAGGTGGTGATAATATCAGTTACTCAACAAACCAAACCCACTGCCCGGGAGTCCATTCGGACCACACTGACTCGAGGACAAGGGAGGATGCCTCTGTGGGTCTCCGGGATGGCAACGCTTACAATTGGACGCTTTCAAGTTGACACCAGCGCACAGTGAGCCCCACGAGCAGAATAGGACTGCTCGCTCGGGCTCCTGGAGCTTCCATCATGAAAAAGGCTGACGTTGTCGAGGATTTCGTCTTGCTCGGATCCACAATCCATGGTCACGGGCGCAGAAGTCAAGAGATCAAAAAGACAAGTTGCAGTGGGTACACCTGCTGCACAGGACCTCTTCAGCGTGCTGAGAAGCAAAGACGTTACCTTGAGGAGTAAGGCGCCCCTGACCCGAGTCCCGGCATGGTCACCGCCTCGTGTGCACGTGAAAGTGGACACTGGCCACGGAAGCCTGAAGAAGAATGTGTGCATTTGCATTACGGCGGCGATGAGGAGGACTCAAAGTACCCTGGATGACCGCACGAATAAACAAATCTGCCTTGGAAGAAGGACAGCCAGAATGTTCCTTAGAAGCAAGGATGACAAGGCTTCTTCTCACATCCTTGGGACATGTGATCGGGAGAGGCCATCACGCCTAGCAGAGTCGAGGGGAAGCAAAAGGGAAGAAGAGCCCCGACAACCATGGGCTTGAACATGGCCATTATGAGGATGGTGACCGGCCAGGTGGTGGCTCCTTCTCTTGTACAGATGGTGGCTGGCCAGCCTGGCCGCACCTAACAACCCAGCGACAAATGTCTTAGACTCACAGGAGCTCCTAACAGAGTCGTAGGTACAGGTTATAGGTCTAGGACTTCAACCCATGTTCTTGGGGTATGTTGTTCAATTTATAGCTTTTACTAAACAGCAAAAGGAAAATCTTGGAAAAAACGTATATTTCTCCTTTCTCCTCTTCCTCCTCCTCCTCTTCTTTTTCATTAATTTCAAACCATGCGGTATTCCCTTGTTCTGTTTCACAACTGCCTCTTGGTCCACGTACAAGTTCCGAATGAGCACAATGAAGTGTTGTGGAATTCCCATTCTGCTCAAGGTGATCACAGTCTATTATGGTCTACACGGGTGAACGCCTTTGCATAGTCCCTGAGACACAAGTACACATCTCTCTGGTAGTCTCTGCTTTGAGTCAAGATCCATCTGACATCAGTTATGATGTCCCTTGTTCCACGTCCTCTTCTGAATCCAGCCTGAACGTCTGTCAGTTCCCTGTCAATGTCCTGCTGCAACCGTTGTTGGTTGATCTTAAGCAGAATTTTACTTGTGTGGGATATCAGTGATACTGTTCTAGAGTTTGAACATTCTCTCGGGTCACAAATATGGATCTCTTCCAGTTAGTTGACCAGGTAGCTGTCTTCCAAATGTCCTAGCATAGACAGACATACATTACATTTTGTTAATAAAAGCTTAGGGGGTTATTATCTTATATATGCTTAGCAACTGTTTTCTAACATTTTAATATTAGAGACAAAAAGACAAGACTTTTTATTTTAGTATAAATAAGCCAGGTACCGGCTTTCCTGCCTTCGGGAGCTGAGCATTGCCGCTCATCGGGGATGTTCAGAGTCCCTGCAGCAGCTGTTTCCATCTCACGGACATCAGGCATGATCCTTGCTGACAGCAGCAGTAGGTAGACAGTAAGTCTCTTGGGTCCGCTTTTCAAATGTGTCCGTTTTGAAGGTGGGAGGGAACCAAGTGGATGCTGTAATTGAATGTTAATTTTCATGACTACTTGACCCTGGTGGCATAGTAGTTATGCATTGAACTACAATCCAAAAGGTCAGCAGTTCAAAATCACCACTGTGCCATAGGAGAAAGATGAAGCTCTACTCCTATAAATAGTTACAGTCTCAAAATTCCACAGGGGCAGTTCTACCCAGTCCTATCGGGTCACTGTGAGTCAGCATCGACTCCATGGCACTTTGAGTGACCTCAGCAAACCCACGAGGAAAACTGATCATTTAGTGACACTAAAAAAAAAACAAAACAAAAAACCAGTGTCCTCAAGAGGACTCCACCTTGTGGTGAGGTCTTGTCTTTGATCTGAAGTGATGCTGTAGGACTCCCATTGGCTGTGATCTTTTGGGAGTAGATGGTGGCCTGACCTTCCCATCGTGGCCTTGCCAGGGGTGCTATTCCCCAGCCAACCGTGTGAGAGAGAAATTTACCTCTTGTGGACTAATCAGCAGAGATGGAGGTTTTCCATTGGAGCAAACAACTTATGAGGAGAGTCTGCCAGAGATAGGAAGGGCCTAGGCAAACTCAACCCTCCTCTCTTCAAACAAAAGCAGGGCGGAGGGGTTTTAAAGGTTTGGGCGGGAAGGGACATTCTGTTTACTAAGGAGGTAGGGAGGGAGTCCAAGGAAAACAGCCCATAACCAGATGCACATGGAACGGTCCCCTCAATGTGGATTTCATAGCGGAGGCTTCTGGTCCTGATGGACAACATTTATTCTGGGATGGATGTCAGGTTTGCTTAGTTGGCCTGCGTTGGTGGCCCTGGCTCCCAAGGGTCATGTTGGAGGGGCCGTGTCTGTAAACTCCATTGTCACAATGCAGATCACAAATGTCATTGCCTATATAGGGGCAGCCAAGTTCTTTTTTATTTGACCAAGCTGGCATGCTGAGATTAACAGCCAGCCCTGTTAATCTGTCTCAAAATCAACAAGAGTTCCTCAATGTTAAGACAAAAGGGACCGATTTGTTTGTTTCTTGAGTATAACATACTTGAATTTTATAGGCTATTGGTGGGCTTTCTTGAAGAAACCAGACAAGATTGGACCAGAGTCACAAGGAGGGGTCAGCCAGCTCTGCCAACCTCTCAGGGGGACCTCCTGGTGGGTTCAAATGGTCATACTTTCAGTCAGTCCTCAAGGGGCTATCTGACTGTGCTACCCAGGGGCCCCCTGCTAGACCTTAGGCTGACATGATCTGGAAGAGGTGAATTTCGGGAAAGCTCCAAGATTATCTGGGATCCATGCTACAGAAACAGCCCTGACTTTTTAAGAAAAAAAACCCCCTTTTCTTAGCACGGGGAATGGCAGAGGAAGAGCAGGTCAGGGCCCTGCGTAGTGGAGGTCACCCAACACTGACTGCCACAGCAAATGCTTGTTCGAAGGCTTGCATCACAGGGGCCAGAACCGGAGAGGCGAGTGAGATAAGCCGTGCCTCCCCCAAGTGCTCAAATCCCTGGCAGGAAAGTGAATGGAGTAAATAAATAACTCTCGTTAGTAAGAAGGAGTAAGGTGCCCTGCTGGCAGAGTGGTTACGCATTGGGCTTCCAACCACAAAGTTATGGTTCAAAACCACGAGCCTTTCTGTGGGAGACTCTACTCCTTAAAGAGTGACAGTCTCAACAGCCCACAGGGGCAGTTTCACCCTGTCCTACAGGGTCACTGTGAGTCAGCATCGACTCATTGGTGGTGAATTTGTCTTTTGATTGGAAAGGATCAAGGCAGCTTGTCCTACCGAGATAATTCCAGATAGAATGCATGCCCACTGCCAATGAGTGGACTCTGCTCTTATCGGCCCCATAGGACAGAGGAGAGCTGAACCTTTGGATCATATCGTCCCCATAGGACAGAGGAGAGCTGAACCTTCGGATTTCCAGGCAACCTTCAGGAAGGACAAGGCTGTTTCGTAAGGAGTTACAGCCTTGGGAACCCACAGGGCAGAACTGCCTATGGATTAGTCTTCCTGGAAGGCACGGCGCCATCCTATCCTCCAGGAGCGGCTGGTTGGTTTGAACCACTGAGCACCAGGGGCGCCTTTCCATAGAGGCTGTCTCAGGGCCCAATGGCGCAGCTCTACTTTGCCCCACAGGGTCGCTGGCTGTCTGCAGGAATCGACTTGTTGGCAGTGGGTTGGGTTTGGCGTGAAGCGTTGGTGGCGCAGCGGTCTCAGCGCGGAAAGGTTGGTGGAGACCCCTGGCCCTCGGCAGGAGGCAGACGAGGCGGTCGGCTCCCCCAGAGATGACAGCCCCAGGGTCCCTGTGGGGCAGCTGTACCCAGTGAGAACAGCCTCGGCCTCTGGGCAGTGGGCGCCTCCTTCCCGGCGGAGGGCAGTCCAACCATGGCCAGCGCGGCGGGTCCCCACGGGGCATCGGTCCCCAAGACCCTTCAGTCCCCTCGCTGTCAGATCTGTGCAGGATCGCCTCCATCTCCGCCCGCCTCCCCTGTCCACTCGGGGTCCGGCGCGCCGAGCGGCACGGCTCCTACGTAGCGCTGCGGAGCCTGGAGGTTCCCAGCGCGGTCCAACAAGCCAAGACCACGACCGCTTCGCAAGAGGTCCACCTGCCAAGGCAGTGTCCGGGGAGTGCGAGGACGCATGCGCAGCACCCGCCGTCGGCTGCACGCACAGCCGCATCTTCCGCCCGATTTCCTGGTCGCCGTCCACAAGCGCTCGGCGCATGCGCCTAATCCTACGGCGGCCGCAGAGCCGCAAACGGACTCCGGAGGATAAGGAACTTCCGGTCTGCTCGGGGGATTTCCGCCCTGGGGTTCCGGGTGGGCGCAGTGGGCCAGCGAGCTGGCAGCGGCTGCGAGCCCCCAGTGACAGGGCCATGGAGAAGCTGCGGCGGGTGCTGAGCGGCCAGGACGACGAGGAGCAGGGCCTCACCTCGCAGGTACGCCGCGCCCCTCACCTGCCCCGGGGCTGCAGCCGGAAGTGCCTGCGCCCCCTGGCCCCCTGGGGTCTGCCCGGAACCGGGTGACCGTGTGTGTCGGGCCGAGGGGCCGGGGTCTGGACACGTGGGGGCTCTCGCGCTCGGACACGAGGTAGAGGCGGCCGCTGCGCCTCAGGAGCCCCTCAGGGTCTGTGGGATCCACGTCAGCTCGCGTGGGGACCCCACTTCTCCCTCTCCTGTTTGGCTTCCCTCGGGGCCCTACTTCGCTACCCGTCTCCCCTCTTTACGTGACCCTTGCCCCACGACCCCCAGGTCTCCCTGGCCCTCGGGTGCCGTGAGGAGTGTGTGGTCCGGCCAGCGATCCCGGGGCGGGTGGTCAGCCGCCCCTAGAGCCCACTGAGCTCTGGAGATGCTTCGCGGGCCGGGCGGGGAGGGCGGAGCGGCCGGGCCGAGCCCAGGTGTCTGAAAGCAGTGAGCCGTGGGGCGGGAGAGTTATAAAAAGACAGCGGTCTCGCTTCGGTGCGGTGTGTGTGCCCGCGCGTGTGCAGGCAGGCTTGATGAGGGCCACCTCCCCCTAAACATGGGGGTGGGGTGGGGGACAGTAGTGCGCTTTCCTTCCCTGCAGCCGCCCAGGGGCGCGTGCAGCCGAGCCCGGGGAGCGTAGACTCCGCGGCGGCTCTTGTACTTGCTGCCTGAGCTCCCCAGCTTCCTCCCTCTCCGCAGCCCGACGGGTCGGGCGGGTTGTCATGGTCACGCCCCAGCTCACCCAGCCGAGGTCAGTGCCAGCCGAGCGACACGACAGGACGGAGTCCGCTCCCGCGGGACTCTTCATGGGAAAGCCCTGGGGCACAGTGGTTGGTCAGGCGTTCAGCCGGGATCGGAAAGATTGGCAGTTGGAAACAGTCAGCCGCTGAGCGGGCGAAAGGCAGGCTTTCTCCTCCTAAGGAGTGACCGTTGGAAACTCGCAAGCAGCGCGTGGGTTTGAAGTGCTGACCTTACTGTGAAGCAGCTGACCATTTAACCCCTGCGCCACCAAGCCTCCCCTAATAGTAGCTGCCATAGTGGACCGAGAGAGGTCAGCTGCCCCAGTGGGTCTCGAGGCTGGGAGCAGAACAGCTGGTGGGTTTGCTGCCTTGAGGCCAGCAGCCCAGGGCTTCCCCCACAGCCTGGGGGTTCCCTGGACTCATAGCCGTATAAGACAGGTGAAACCGCCCCCGTGGGTTTCTGAGGCTGTTAGGCTTTAGGGGAGCAGAAAGCCTCATCAGTGGAGAGGCTGGTCATTTTGGTTAGCAGCCCAACGGCCACCCAAAAATAAAGTGCCAACCACCCGGAGCTTATACTTTACCTGGCGCAAATAGCTAATAACAGGGACAGTGTGGTGCATTACTTAATCATGGCCCAGCTAGCCACTTGGATTTTGTAGCCCCTCCCAAATGCCTGGGTGAGACTATGCAAATGAGGTGCTTAGGGGTGGGGGTGGGGGCACCTAGGAGATCAAATCACTTACTAATAATGTAAATAAGGTACATGGCATCCCTGAGGGGGTGGGGGGATTGGTCAGTATTAGCCTGCAGGCTTGGACCTGGGATCCCTGTGCCGGGAGACAGAGAGCTCGCCCTGGAGTTCACAGTGGGAGTCAGAGCTGGGGGCTGCAGACCCTCTTCAGAGCTTGGATAGGACCCGTGCACTGAAGGAGTGAGCTGGGCACCTTTGGGTCTGTCAGCGGTGCTGAGGCCCTCTGGGGGTTAGTGGGCACACTGGAGGTCCTGTCCAGCCACGCTCAGCAGCAGGGGTGGCTCTGTTGAGGTTGTTAGGTGCCGTCAGTCAGTTTCAACCCGTAGCAACCCTGTGCACAGCAGATTGGACACAGACTGCCCCGTACCTGCCCCCTGGTCCTTGCTACGATGGACTCCTCTGCTGCAGCTGCTGGGGCAGTTCATCTCACTGGGCTCTTCTTTTCCCCTGACTCTACTCGACCAAGCATGGTGTCCTTCTCCAGGGACTGATGGCTTTTGACATGCCCAGAGTATGTGAGGCCAAGTCTTGCATGGACTGCATTTCTTCCAAGACAGATTGGCTCGGGCGTCCATGGCACGGTCAGGGTCCCTTTTCCAGCACCATCATTCATTCGAATGTATCAGTTCTTCTCCGGTTTCCTAATTCGTGTCCAGCTTCCACGTGCATGAGGTGCCTTGGGTCAGGGGCACCTTAGTCCTCCAGGTGGCATTCTCAAGAGGCCCGAGGTCTGTCACAGCAGGTTTGCCCAGTTCGGTATGCTGTTGACCATCTGCAGTGCAGGCGGAGGGAGGGACGTAGCCCGGGCTCACCACTTGCCCTGTGAATGCAGCAGGACAGACAGAGGACAGAGCTGTTGGGACATTCTCTGAGGAACTGGTCAGACTGGCCAGGCACCCCAAGGTGGTAGGGAGAGAAGAGAGGAGGGTGTTAGAGGAGGGGTCGGCCCTGAAAGGAGGTCCGGGCAATGCAGGGCGGGGCAGGGGGCGAGCAGAGATTGTGTAGGTAGGGGTAGTGGAGGTCAGAGAGGGGGTACTAGAAGTGGGCCTTTATCACAGATACAGGCTTAGCGGGCGGAGGGGGCCATAGAGCTGAAAGGATGGCTTGCTGGTTGTTGCCTCCATGGTAGGTGCTTAGGAACGTGGCAGGAGAGCAGGGAGAGGCAGCATAGTGGCCACTCAGACCTTCCCGGTGGCCAAGGTGCAAGCCTGAAGGCCCGTGCCCCCTGTCAGAACATGTGACAAGGAGACCGTCCAGGGGTTGACCACCAGTAGCCCCCAAGAGACCACCACACTTAGGTTCCCATCTGCTGTCTGTGTGTCCCGTGGGACCCTCTGAATGCACCCACAGACCACCAACTCAGGAGCTGCATTTTCATTCTGGAGGTCCGAAAACCACCCGAGAAGCTGAGGGGGTCTTGTGTCTCCTCACTTGCTCCTTCCTGTCGTAACTGACGGGTCTCGGGCACACGGTGGGGTAGCCATGCCCCTGCTGATGCTTTCCACCATGGAACTTGCTAAATCTCTCAACTTCTGGTTTCATTTCACACATTTAAAAAAAAATCGTTTTATTGGGGGCTCGTACAGCTCTTATCACCATCCATCCATCCATCGTGTCAAGCACCTTTGTGTATATGTTGCCATCATCATATTCAAAACGTTTTCTTTGTACTTGAGCCCTTGGGGCCTGCCTCTCTCTGGACCCCCAGCTGCTTGAGAGGTGGATGGAGAGGCACATGTCCAGACAGACGTCACCTGTTGGGACGCTTCACCGTGAAGATCAACCTGTGGGTGGTGGTGGGGGCAACAGGACCAGCAGCTGCCCTTGTCTTTGCTTGGGGTGGGGCCCTGGCTGAGGCCAGCAGCCCTGGAACATACCCCTGGGGTGACCAGACTTGGGACAGAAGCAAACAGGCTGCCCTTCTCCTTGTCAACCTCCTCGAGTCTAGGTATTTTCTAAAGCTCACCTGGTCACCGCCCCGCTGGCCCGTCTCACTGTCCTGGTCTCCTACGGGGTCCAGCGTGCAGGCTTGTTCCCCTGTGCACGTCGCACATGCCTGCTGTGTGTGCTTGAGCAGGAAGGACCACGCTTGGGTATTTCTGTAGGCAAGTGCACGCACTGTTTAAGTCAGATGATCAGTTACCAGAGGACTATATTCGTGGAAACAAGACCATGAAGCAAATCAGGGGATTTAAAATGGGTCAGAAGGCACTGGGTGGCACCGACAGACTGCTTAGTGATTCTTATCTGTTTCATGCTGCGTGAGGAGTCAGCGGAGATGGAGCTGTTGAGGTAAGGAGAGTGGCGCGGCCCTTTCTGGCGTCTTTCAGTGTCCTTGGAACACACTCCTGGCTCCTGGTGAAGGGGCAGCAGTGACAGAGTCAGACACTAAATGTTGGGATAGAAACATGTTGATTTCTCTGTTCCTGAAGCAGCCGCGGGGATAGTTTATTGGGAAAGCCCCTTCTCATTGTGTCCTTCTTGGTCGGAGTGTTTTCACTGAACACTTATTGAATGGGGGATCACCACACAGTGAGGCAGGCCTGAGAGACACACACACACACACACACACACACACACACATGGCGATGCTCGCTGGCACAGAGGCATGCGAGAAACACACACACACACACACACACACATACACACACACACGGTGATGCTCGCTGGCACAGAGGCATGCGACTTACCCAGAATCAGCAGGTGTGGGTGGCTGGTGCTTCCCCCTGAGGCTGGGAGTCACCATCTGTCAGCTCTCCCGAAACCCTGCTGCATCCCCGATCCACCTGCAGGCAATGACCACCTGTGGTGACACTGGTGAAAGTCACTTCTGCCCCACTGGTTCCACTGCACTGTCTGTTGGAACCCAAGTGACGACCCAGCCAAGAGCAGAGCCCACTCTTCATCCCCTTCCCTGCCCACCCCCATGCCAGCCCCTCCCGAGAAAGGCTCCTTTCTAGTGCATGTGCATGAGCACCCTCACCCCACCCAGCATGCTAGGCTCAAGTGTCTAACCCTGTTGCATCCTGGGAGCCCAGCACCCTGGTCTGCTGTATCCTGGGAACCTGATACCCCCTGCCTTGCTGCATACTGGGAGCCTGATGTTCCAGCCTGCTTCTGTCCTCATGCCCAAGGATCTTGGGCCCATGGCAGGCAGCCTCCCTGAAACCCTTAGCAGCCTCATCTGTTGATTGCAGTGAGAGTTTCCACAGATGTTTGCACGCGCACACACACAGCACCCAGCCACCCTCCCCCAGTACCCGCCAACCCTCACCAGGCCCCTGCTCCCGTAGAGACCCAGCTGCTGCGTGTTCTTGTGCTGGTGCCTTCCAGCCAGCCCCTCTGCAGAGCGGCTCCTGTGCCCAGGGCTGTCAGAAGGGGATGGCATGCAGGATCATGTGCTGGCTGGGCCGGTCGTGGGCGTTGGAGCCTGTTCTGACTCAAGTCCATCTCCCCAGGTCCTGGACAGTTCGTCCCTCAGCTTCAGCACCAGACTCAGGTGGTTCGGCATCTGCTTCGCCTGCGGTGTCCTCTGCTCCGTCCTGGTAAGGCAGGTCTTCTGGATGGGGTGCAGCGGGGGACTGCCCCTTACTGCTGCTGGCACTCCCTCCCTGTCCCAGTGGCTACCAGGCTGTCTTGATGAAGCTGTTTATTGCCTAACGTCAAGGCCGAAAGAGATCAATAAAGACATGGGGAGTTGTAGTTCAGGGTTTTGCCAACTTAAAAAGTTTGCCAACTTGAAAACTTTTTAAGTAATGTGTTACAAAAGCTGGAAAAATAGAAGTTTGCTTATTAATTAAAGTATGCTTATTCCTTTTTTACATGTTTAGAGACGCTTTGGTGGTGTAGTGGTTATGTGTTAGGCTGCAACTCTCAGGTCAGTAGGTCTCAGCCGGCAGTCGCTCCACAGGAGAAAGACGGGTCTTTCTGCGTCTGTGAAGAGTTATGGTCTTGGAAACCCACAGGGCCAGTTCTGCCCTGCCCTGGGCGGTCCCTGCGAGTTGGCGTCCAGGCAAACTCGGTGCCGTCTAGTGGAGTAGGACTCACAGTGACTCTAAGGACAGAGTAGGCTCACTGCCCCTGCGGGTTTCCCAGACAGCACTTTATAGGCGTGGGAAGTCTCTTTCTCCTTCGGAGGAGCTGGGGGTCTCGAACTGCTGACTTTCTATTAGCAGCTCAGCACATAACCATTATGCCAGAAGGTCTCTTAGGATCGCCAGGAGTCAGAATCAAATCGATCACAGCGAGTTGTTTTTTTTTTTTTCCTTCCCGTTTCATAATCCCTTCCTGACTCCTTCCAGGAGCAGACAGCCTCATCTTTCCCCCATGGAGCTGCTGGTTGGTTGGAACCACTGACCTTGTGTTGAGCAGCCCAGGCCTAGCCCCGCGCACAGCAGGGCTCCTCAGGCTGTGCCAGCAGGCATGTGGCTTGGCGCGTTGTGTCACTCGTGTCTTGCGGGAGGTGTAGGTTTCTGCTTTCAGCTGCTCAGAGGGCGGCAGCGTGATTGCAGCATGGCTGGTCTTTCCACGCAGGGCGTGGGGCTGCTGTGGCTGCCGAAGGGCACGAGGCTCTTCGCCGTCTTCTACACCCTGGGCAACCTCGCCTCGCTGGCCAGGTACGTCATTGGCCCCTCTTGTGGCTTTATCCCGACAGCACACAGGCCGGGTAGCGAAGGCTGAGGGTCAGCGCTCGTGCACAGGAATCGATGGCATCCCTGTGGGATGGAGGTCTTGGTGGAGAGGACGGGCTGGGCTTCACATGAGCTCTGTGTGTGCATGCTGTTTGCAGGCCAGAGGCCTTGCTGGGCCCCGCTCAGCTCTGGTTTTGGTCTTGTTTCAACAGTACGTGCTTCCTGATGGGGCCCATGAAGCAGCTGAAGAAAATGTTTGAGAAGACAAGGCTGGTGGCAACCATCCTCATGCTTGTAGGTGCTGCCCGTGCTCTGTGCCCCGTGGTGCGGGCGGGCGGGCAGGTGGTGCGGGCGGGCAGGTGGTGCAGGCGGGCGGGCGATTGGGTGGCTTTCTTGTTGGGTGTGATGGTTCCTTGAATGTCCTGAAGGCCGGGTGTGTCGGCTGCCACTCTGCTGGGTGGCCTGGCACGGCAGTCACCCTGGGCCTGTCCTGTGGAGCCTTGGTGGGTGGCGGGAGCTGTTCAGGCATATACTTACAGATGGCATTTGGGACCCCAGCAGGTCACTGCCCCGTGACCCTGCCCCATGTGCCTGGTTCTTCTGCTCGTCCCTCTTTGCAGTCACTCCTCCCTGAGATCGGGCACTCTGCAGAGTTTCCATGTCAGCCTTGTAACTGGAGGGTGGCTGCCCCAGGGCTGGGTCTCTTCCCGTCTCCTTAGCAGAGGGAAAGCACTTCCTTCTTGGCGGTGCTTAAAACCGGATGTCCTGGCTTGGTCTCCGTCTGTCTCAGTGTCAGCACCCAATTCTCCAGGGATCTTGAATGTGCTCTTTCAGCGGGTGGGAGGGGCCCTGTGGTGCAGTGGGGACGCGTGTTGGGCTACTGACTACAAAGTCAGCAGTTTGAAACCACTAGCAGCTTCTTGGGAGAACGATGAGGCTGTCGGTCTCTGTTAAGAGTTACAGTATCGGAAACCCACAGGTTCGTTCTGCCCAGTCCGGCAGGGGCGCTATGAGTTGGCACTAACTGGATGGCAGGCAGTTCAGGTTTATGGTTTTGGAGTAGCATGTATTTTACAAGTAATTAACAATAGGTTGCTGGAAAGCTGGCTACACTGTCCAACTACTGGAAGTTTACCTTCTTTTAAGAGTCTGCATAGATTTGTTCGTTCAGCTGCCCTCGCAACTGTTGCTTGACTTTTTGGTCACTTAGTCCCCCTGGTCACTTAGTCCCCCTGGTCACAGACTAAGTGAACGGACAGTGGTTGGAACATTGGGAATGTAAATGCTGACTGAGAGCAATCACCGTGCTGCAAGGCCCCTGTTAGTGCCCTGTTGGGTCTGACTTGCTCCTGGTAAGTGATGAGCCCAAGCATGGGAGGCCAAGGGCCGCCCTGCCTCCTGCCCCCTCCTTCCTGTGCCAGTGTGGCCCTTGGGTGGGGTCGGTGGGTCACTGCTGGCCTCAGCCAGTCAGGAGAGCGCTAGACCAGGTCACGTCTTTCCTAGCTCCTGCTCGTCTCTGCAAATGGTCCTTTTCCTGCCTTCAGCCGACCTGTGGTCCCCAGTGCTGGTGCTCTGGCCCTGTTTCCCACCTTGAGCTGACCTCTGCCGCCCATGGTGCCCTGGCCTCCACCTCCTGTCTCTAGCTGGCCTCTGGATGGGCAGGCTGGTTCCCAGGGAGGGCAGCACCACCATTCCCGACGTGGAGCCGAGACATTCCTGCCTTCCCTGTGTGGACCGGGCTCCGGCCTACCCCCATCCAAGCCACCGTGGGGACACGCTCGTGCATGTGGGGCAGAGCAGTGGAACAGCCCCCGACCCGTGGGTGTGCGTGTGGCAGCTCTGTGCATGTGGGACACAGCACTGTCCCCTGCCCGTGGGTGTACATTCGGGAGCTCCGTGCACGTGGCACATAGCATTGTCCCCAGCCTGTGTGCGTGTGGCAGCTCTGTGCACGTGGCACACAGCACTGTCCCTTGTCAGGAGATTGGCAGCAGTCCTGCCAGGACTTCAGGGCACTCGAGGAACCATCATCACATCCAGTGCCCTTGGTGCCCGTGCTGACGGCTCTGACCTCACCCCCTCCTTTCCTCCCAGCTCTGCTTCGTGATCACCCTGTGCGCTGTGTTCTGGGTAAGTGACAGACAGCGAGGTGCTGGCTTTCTGCTGGTGCCGTCCCTCCGCCCGGCTGCTTTCTCAGCTGGTGACACATCACTGTCCCATTTGGGCATGGTGCCACCCAGTGGGTGGCTGCCCTGCGATCCCTCCTCTCATCTGAAACCGAGACGGAGGTGAGGTGGTGATGGGGCTGCAGACAGCATGGGGTCCAGTCTGTCCACCGGTGGGTCTGTCCACAGCCCTTGGTGTGCAAGCCTTGTCTCACTGCCCTTCGCAGAGTCTGTGTGTTTTACAGGCAAAGGGTCCTGGTAGCGAAAGGGGTCTGCAGTGCCGTCTGGTTAGCAGCCTAGCGCCTTAACCACGGTGCCACCAGGGCTCCTGGAAAGAGGCGAGAGAGCCCAGAGCACCTCCATCGGCACGTCCCACCCAGAGCTCGGGCGGCAGCTCCTTGCACCGTTAGAGACACACTCCCACAGTCTGCTCAGACCAAGGCTCTGATCCCCTGTGCTCATTCACAGTCCCCTCTCCTTCCCAACGAGGCAACCGACTGTTCCTGAGCCGCCTGTAGCTGTCAGTGAAGAAAGGGTGGCATGGGGCCTCAGAAAGACCCCTCCATTGTGGGCACTGGGCAGGGGGAGCCACCTCATCCAGGTCACACCCCTCGGTGCCCCACATAAGCCGAGCCATCTTAGCCTCTCGCCACCCGTGGGGCCGTGTAATCTGGGAAAGACGGTGTAACTAGAGGGCCAGGGTCCTCCGGCACGTGGAGGCTGTCGTCAGCGTCAGTCCATAGACACTCTCCCTCCCAAAAACGTGTATGGGAGGGGGAGCCAGGTGAGGTGTGCGTGGTGGGACTTCCCGTCCTGCAGACAGCAAGGCTGTGGTTTGTTTGCCTCACTGAGCTGTTCAGAGCGGGGCTGGCGGGCCATGGATGTAGCCTTCAGGAAGTCCTGCCTGGCCCTGCTCTGCTGTGGTGACACAGTGAGGCTCGAGGCACAAGGGACCAGGGCCTCAGGGAGGGGGGGTGCGCCCTGGGGGACATGGGAATCCAGGGTTTTATGGAGGCATGGGCCCTGGGGAACATGAATGACCAGGGTCTTACGGAGGGGTGCACCCTGGGGGACATGGGGGCCAGGGCCTTAGGGAGGGGTGCGCCCTGGGGGACATGGGGGACCAGGGCCTCAGGGAGGGGTGCGCTCTGGGTAGCTGAGTTTCAAATGGAGCCGGCCCGTGTGTGGAGCTGCGGGTGCAGCGGTCTGACCGGCCCCCTCTGTCGGCAGTGGCACAAGAAGGAGCTGGCCCTGCTCTTCTGCATCTTGCAGTTCCTGTCTATGACCTGGTGAGTCCCTCTGCGCCCGTGTCGGGGCGCAGCTGGCGCCTGAGTCTGTCTCCTTGGGGTTTTCTCAGCCCGGGGGGCCTCAGCGCAGCTGCTCTGGGGGGCGAGGAAAGTCCAGATCCGCGCCCTCTGTCACACTGGGGCGCTGACATGGAGCAGCGGGGACGGGGCAGGGGGCTGGGGTGAGTTAGTCCCTGCCATTTTGCAGCCTGCCCCTCATGTCCCCGAGGGCGGTGCAGCCTCAGCTCTCCCAAGTGTTGCTCTAGAGAAGCAGGAGCAGAGGGCAGGCAGCCTGTGCCTGCCGTGGGGTCACAGAGTCAGAGTTGTAAGGCCTTGGCGGGTATTGTACACATGTGCGTGCTGTGTGCGCAGGGCCCCTGGGGTAGAGGAAGGTCCGTGGGAGGCATCTCACTGTCTGGCATTCTCTTCCAGGTACAGCCTGTCGTACATCCCTTACGCCAGGTGAGTCGGCCCATTTCACTTTGCCTGGTCTGTTCCTTGAATCTGCTGTCACATGTCTTATTCTTTATCGTGTCTGTTTGCGGATCTCTGAATGAACTCACGGGAAGCTTATCAACATGTTTGAGCACCCATGACCGCCCCTAAGCTGTGGGAGAAAGGGGAGGCTTTCTCCTCCTGGGAGAGTTAACAGGGACTCTAGCGAGGTAGAGCAGGTACTGGGAAGGAGGTGTGAGGAAGCATTTTTTATAAGTTCTCACCCCTCCACCAGCCTGAGGAATTTAAGGGCCTTAAAATATGGCATAGTCTTTATTTTTTCTCAACCCCTTTGAAGCCCCCTGGAGTGCTAATTTAATTATGAATTTGCATAAGACTAATTGCTGGGGATCACAAGGTAGAGTTTTGCCAGACTTAACAACGTCTTAGTAGCAAATACCTTTTCTCAACAACACCGATGGCGGACTTCCGAGTGGGATTCACAACAGTCAGATCGACTGTGTCTGGGGCGAGGTGACCCGTGTCAGCAGCTGGGAGCGGGCCAGGGCCCACTCTGGCACAGCCCGGCAGTTGCTCTTAGGTACGCAGCTTCAGGTTGCCTCGGAAGAACATTAACCTGAATCTGCCCCACCTGAATGTAGAGACCGTCTCTGTAGACTTGACACATTGACACGAACGACAGAGACCCGATGAGCTGTGGGAGGACATCATGAACATCGTTCACGAAGAAAGGAAAAGATCTTTTAAAAGGTAAGAAAGAAAGAAAAAATCAAAGTGGCCGTCAGAAGAGACTGAACCTTGCTCTCAGTCGTACAGTAGCTAAAGCAAATGGAGAAAGATGAAGTCAAAGAGCCAAACAGAAAATTTCAAAGGGCAGCCTGAGAAGACAAAGCCAGATGTTATAATGACAGGTGCAAGGACCTAGAGGTAGAAATCCCCAAAGGAAGAGCATGCTCAGCATATCTTAAACCGCAAGAACCAGAGAGAAATGCAAGCCTCTAGTTTCAATATTAAAAGATTCTGTGGGCAAAATATTGAGTGATGCAGGAAGCATCAAGAGAAGACGGAAAGAAGACAGAATCCCTGGCCCAAAAGAACCAGTCGACAGTCCACCATTTCAGGGGTAGCATGTGAGCACCAATCAATGGGACCGAAGAAAGAGCTTCAAGCTTCACTGAAAGCTTTAGCCAAAAACAGGTCTCCAGGAACTGACGGAAGACCATTTGAGATGTTTCAGCAAGCTGATGAAGCACTGGAAACACTCCCTTGTTGGTGCCCGGAACTTTGGCAGACAGCTGCTTGGCCACCTGACCCGAAGAGATCCATATTTGTGCCCATTCCAAAGAAAGGTGACCCAACAGAAGGCTCAAGTGATAGAATAAAATTATTAGTATCACCTGCAAGTAAAATTATGCTGACAATCAGCCAACAACATTCCCAGCAGTGCATCGGCAGGGGTTGTCAGAGGTTCCGGCTGAAGTCAGAAGAGATGTGGAGCAAGGAATTTCACTGCATGTCAGATGGATCTTGGCTGAGAGCAGAGAACACCAGAAAGGTGTCTACTTGTGTTTTATCAACTATGCCAAGGCATTCGGCTGTGTGGATCAGAACGAACTGTGGATAGCCTTGAGTGAATGGGAATTCCAGGAGGCAGTTGTGCAAACAGAACAAGGGAATGCTGCATGGTTTTAAATCGGGAGAGGTGTGTGACAGGGTTGTACCTCTCACCATATTTCTTTAAATCATCAGAGGAGCTAGGTGACATGAAGAAAAATACAGCTTCAGGATTGGAGGAAGGCTTATCAACAACCTGCCACAAGCGGCTGGCACAGCCCTGCTTGCTGAAAGTGAGGAGCACTTGGGTGGAGCACTTGCTGATGAAGATCCAGGACTGCAGCCTCAGTGTGGACGAGACTCGATGTACAGAGGACTAAACGCGCCACGAGCAGACCTGTAGGGAACGTGATAAATGGAGAAAAAGTGAAGACAATCACTGCTCCTGGAAGCAGCAGTCAGGAGATCAAGAGACACAGTGCATCGGCAAAATCTGCTGCAGAAAACCTCTTTAGAATATTGAAAAGCAAGGGTGTCCTTTGAGGACTAAGGAGGGCCTGACCCTGGTGTGTTCGGTCAGCGATGCACATGAAAGTTGGACTGTGAGTAAGGAAGATGGAAGAAGAATGCGTGCGTGTGAATTGTGGGGGAGAATTTTGAAAATACCATGGGCTGCCGGAAGAACAAACAACTCTGCCTTGGACAGAGTGAAGCTAGAATGCTCCTCAGGGGCGAGGATGGCAAGATTTCCTCTCAAGCACTCTGGACATGCTGTCAGAAGAGACCAGTCCCTGAAGAAGGACGTCCTGCTTGGTAAGGTAGAGGGGCAGGGACACAGGAAGACCCTCGACGAGGCGGACTGACCCACTGGGCTCGGCCATAAGGCCAGTCGTGAGGCTGGCTCAGGACACGGACTCTGTTCCGTGTGCCTGGGACTGTGAGCTCCCAGCAGTGAATTGCCAGACCACAGTGCCGGGCCGGACAGAGTCTGCACCTGGGCCGTGTGTTACCGTGAAAATGGTGCGTGTGCGTCATGTGAACAGAGCAGCCTGGTGGCGGGCACAGCGGTTTAGCGGTTCGGCGCTCCGCGGGGAACTGAAAGGCTGATGGTTGGAGCCCACCCACAGCTCTGCAAAAGAAAGCCCCGGCAGTCTGCTCCGGTTACCATGGTGCCGCAGACCCTAAGGGCTCCTCCTCTGTCTCCCGGGCTCTGCTCTGTTCTCTCTGGGTTGGAAGCGACTCCGATGGCACAGTTGCACAGGCAACAGTGAAAACAGGGAGGGAAACTGGTGAGAGTTCTCTTTATTCAGTTTCAAATGGGTGATTCTTTTTTATGTAAAAGAGGAAAACATAAACCTGCCAACTGCTGGTGTGGGGGGTTGGGGGCGGCTAAGAGAACATACGGGTGTCACTGACAAGTGCAGGCGATGTGGACAGCTGGCCCCTGCTGCTCGTCCTCAGAGAGGCTGCCCTGCTCCCCATGCCCCTGACTCCCAGAGCCCCCGGGGTGGCCAGCAGTGTCCTGGATGAGAAGACGTGTGGGTCAAGTAGCAGGGCTCTGCTGAAGCCTTTGGATGAATCCTTGGGTCCAGTTGCAAACATCTGCCCTTAAGGATGTCAGGGGCCACTCGACGTTTGTCACATCATTCTCAGGCCACACTGGCCGACCATTGAACGAATTCACCCCAACGTGATGGCTGGAACTGCTACCCTGCGTGAGCTCTGTGAGGTTAGCCAGTACGAATGACTTTTGCAGACCTCCTTTGGTGTGTAGGAGCCCTGGTGGCATAGTGGTTATGCATTGTACTGAGAACCACAAGGTCAGCAGTTCAAAACCACCAGTGGCTCTGTAGGAGAAAGACGAGGCTTTCTATTCCTGTAAAGAGTTCCATCACGGAATCTGCCAGGGGACAGGTCTACCCTGTCCACTGGGTTGCTATGAGTCAGCATCAACTCAACGGAAGTGAATTTGGTTTGTTTTCTTCATACGCCCGAGGGTCAGACACTCCCCACCCCTGCCTGAATGGGTCCATCCACCCTTTTCTAGAAGTTGGGCTTTTGTAAGGTTTGTCTTTTGTAAGTTTCTGCTTAGTAGCATCAGCTCAGGTGCTTACAAAGATTTCCCCATAAAACGCCAGCACAGCAGTGAGCACGTCACCTCCAAGTGTCCTGCTTGGTCCCAAAGGACATTACACACAGCCATGGTGCCTCTGGGATTGTCTGGGGCCCAGGGCACCGCAGGCCGGCCTCACCCAGGTGGTGACGTTTTTTCCGCTTTGTTCCCCACCAGGGATGCGGTCATAAAGTGCTGCTCGTCCCTCCTGAACTGAACATCAGACACTGGGGGAAGAACACACAGAAGCCGCCCAGACTGCCATGCTGTTCCTGATACAAAACCCAGACCACTGCTGCCCATCTCGGGCGTGGCGGTGCCGGCAAGTGCCGCGTGTGCGCGCGTGTGCGGGATTAAACCGTTGGATGCGTGTAACTCCAGCTTCTTCCGAGGTCATCCTGGTTTTCCCAGCCAGAGGCGAGAGGGGGCACCACTGGCCGCAGGGCACGGTCAAGGGCAAATCAGGGTGACATGACAGACTCCATGTTCTGGGCTCTGCTAAACTGTCTGCATTTTAAACAGCTTCTGTTTCGCTTTGTGTGGGGTGGGGTGGGGGGCGAGTGTGTGTGTGTGTGTGTGTTTATCATAACTGTGAACCTTTTTTACCTTAAGCTAAAAATTGCTTATGATCTATAATAAAAAATAATATATGAGTCTTTACAAGTTTGAACTAAAGCCACACGCTGGTGGTGGGGAGCACTGCTAGGTCAACTTGATCATGGTGCATCGATCCACTTCAGGAAAACTCAGCACCAGGCAGTCTTGTTAGGAAAACGAGTGGGACAGCCCCCCCTCAGTGACGGTGGGGTGGGCAGGTAGGGGGGGAGTGGGTTGGGTGGAAGGGGTGTGTGAGCAGTGGAGCTTTGGATGGTGGGTGGATGGACACAGGGAAGGAGAGACTACATGGAGGGGGGTGAGTGGTGTTGAGTTGCCTGAAGCATGGTGGCCTCGTGTACAACGGATCAAAGCATGGCGTGGCCCCACGTCCTCATGATGGCCAGACTGTCCGAGCCCTCACAGCCCTCTGAAGCTTTCCTCCTCTCGGCATGGGGGTGTCCGGGGAGTCCCAGCCCCACAGGGCCAGCGGGATGGTTGGAGGAGTGGGTGGGCCAGCAGTGGCAGCTCCTGTCCTCAGTCAGTGGGAGCCGTTAGAAAGGGAAGCGCAGCAAGTGATCATGGGGATACCAGACCCGGGGGACATCCCTCAGCATCCGTGAGAAGGGCGGGCACACCCCTAAACCCAGCAGCTCCCAGGCCAGTGCTTACAGGTAGGTGGGCTTAGCCTGCAGGGATGCCCACCTTCAGCAGGACAGTGATGGCAGTGATGAGAGGCCTGTGGGTAGCCCTCGGCTGGTGAAGGGCTAGGCCACCCAGCACTCCGGGCCAGTGGCGAGAACAAGAGCTACGGAGGGTGTGGGGAGGGGTACCCTGGGCCAGTAGCTGGAGCCCAGCAGGTGAGGGACAGTTCTACCTGCAAAGGAAGGGGCAGGTCAGAGGTGGGGTTCCTGTTGATGGCTACAGACTGGCGTGACCTCCGCTCCCTGGGTCTCCCAGATGGCGATTGAACCATCCCAAAGGGAGATGTCTGCAGGCCCTGAAGTAAAGGAGACAGGGCAGCAGCGGTTCCAGAGGGACCAGCAGCGAGCCCGGTCACCGTCACTCTGCTTGCCTGGCGCATCCACAGCCAGGGGGGCGGGTCTGTCAAGCCAATTGTTTCAGACACAAGTGCAAACAAGATACCTCTGTGGAGGGCTCCGGGAGCAAGTGCAAACTCCCCTCTCGTGCTACCTCTGGTCTGCCTGTGGGCCAGCTGCCTCTATGTACATGGGAGGGGGGACTAGGCAGCACCTAGCCCTAGCCACCACCTCTTGGGGAGATCTTTGTACTGGAGCGATTCTAATACCCAAAGGACAGTGCCATCCTTGAAGAGCCCTCGCCGCCATGCAGACGGGTCAACAGGACTCTGCGGGTCACTCAGCTCTTGCTGTGGGGCTATTAAACCAGATCAGCAGTTCAAAACCACCAGCTGCTTCCCCATGAGACTTCTGCTCCAGTATACAGTATACAGTCAAAGTCGCAGAAACCCTCAGAGGCCTGTCCTGTTGGGGGAGGGGAGGCAGTGCAGTTGGCGCCTTCACGGAGGTCCGCAGTACTCAGGGCTCTCCCTCAGCCTTCGCTCTGCTCCAGGGGGTCACTGGCATCCAGGTTTTTGCCTCGTCCCCTCCCCACTGGCCCAAGTACTATCTCAGACCAGGCGCCCCAGGGCCCTTCTCTTGTCCAGCACAGTCCAGGTGGCACCAGCCGCACCTCCTGCCCAGCACCTGGAGGTGGGCAGTGCCGTGGGGACAGGTACGGCCCTCTGCTAGCGGTGAGTGACTGAGGCCTGGCTTCCCTTTCTGGTTGGTCAGTACCATGGCTGCCCCCAAGACCCCGGTGTGCGCCAGGTCACAGTGGTCCTGGGAGAAGACCTCCGAGGCAATGCTCTCTGGCTGGGGCCACCAGCAGGACGCAATGTGGGTGCCTGGACCTGGGCCTGCCTGCCGCTGCCCATCTCCTGTGACCACTCCAGAGACCACTGGACATCTGGGCCATGCGAAGGGGCTGCCCCAGGCTGTGTTCAGGACCCACTGCTCCTCTGCCAGTGCAGTCTAGAGCCACAGCCACCCCCAGACGAGCCCTGGGCCTGTCAGTCTCCCGGGGAGCCCCGCGCCACACTGCGGGTGCAGACCCTGGGCATGTGGCATTAGAGCCACAGTGCGGACCAGGCCTGGGCGCACTGTGCATGTCCCTGCGCCACCCTCCATGTCCCTGGGCCCCCAATGCTGGTCCTGATCCCATGGCCCCGCGGGGCTGTGCAGGTGTCCCCACTCCCCTGGGCTGCTGAGACCCGACCCAGGGGCGGAACCGGGGGTTGCAGGGTCTGGGGGTGCACGCTGGCGCCCAGTGGGCCTGTGGCTGCGGGCTTGGGTCCCTAACTTGGGAATCATTGGCCTGGAATCTGGGCTCCCTTGCTCGTGGTGCTGGGGACAGTCACCAGGACCCAGCGCCTGGTAACAGAACACGGCAGAACCACCTGGCGACCAGTCCTATGGGGCAGGGGCGGCGGGAATTGCCCCCATTCGCTGGGTCACAGCAGGAGCTTCAGCCAAAGTCTGTGTGGATTCAGATGGGGGTTCCTCCCAAGTGCTGGCCCTCAGGGAGCGGCTGCCTGCCGAGAGCTGGTGGGGGTGGCCGTGGGCTGAGGGTCTATCCATGGCGTGCTGTGGATAGCTGAGCACGGGGA
Organism: Echinops telfairi; assembly: GCF_000313985.2. Lineage (NCBI taxonomy): Eukaryota > Metazoa > Chordata > Mammalia > Afrosoricida > Tenrecidae > Echinops > Echinops telfairi. The sequence continues at coordinate 2,598,290 of NW_022107431.1, forward strand.
CTGGAGTCAGAACATTTCTGTCACATAAATGTTAAGACCCCTTACCAGCCTCCCGAGCATACTCTGTCCCCAAGCCTCTGCATATCCACTGCCAAGTTGAGTGGGAAGGAACTTCGGGCAGCCACGGCCCCGTTCAGTGGCACGGAGTTGAGTGTGTATCTTGTGTTTTAAATTGAAGCCTTTCACTTACCCACACCAGTGAATGGTTTTCTCCTGGAGACCTGGGTTCCAATCTCTCCTTGAAGGGCTGGGTTCAAATCCACTTAGGAGCCAAGAGTGCATTCTGTCTGTCTGGCTGGGAGACTAGCCATCCACATAAAGCCCCGCGCCCGTCCACTCTAGCTTACCATCCCCTACCGAAGCCGAGAAATGGACATTTGATATCATCGCCCAAAGTGACATGAGACACGGGCCCACCTAAGTCCCCGGGCACCCCTTTGGACCCCTGAATGAAGCTGCGTGCAGGCCTGGGGGTCATGGGGGTGCTAATCAGTAGGCTGAGAGCGAATCCGAGGTGGGGGTGGACGTCTGAGCTGGCTTCCGGCCATCGTCTGGTGTGTGGCCGTCAGACTCCGAGATGCCAGCTTCTGCCCGGGTTACCACGACAAACAGCGTTTCCTGGTCTCCTCGACCGAAGACGGGACTCGGCACGGCACCTGCCTGCGTCTCACCCTGACCTGACCTGACTCCCTGAATACTGCTCTGTCTTCTGTTCCTTGACTGGGCCCTTTCTCTAGCCCTGCCCTCCACCCCCCTGCACAGATTGCTGGGCTTGTGTGTCCCACAGAAAGGCCAGTCCGTGGAGCATGTGTCTGGCGGCTGGGTTAATTGCCCTGGTAGAAGGTGACACGGTTCCTCATCCCCGCCTGACTGATGCCAACACTGCCGCTACCCCTCAGCAAGGCTCTCCTAAGTCTGTGCTCCCACTCCTTAGCGTTTTAACAAGGGGGAGAGCGGCCGTTGGTTGATGGATAATTGCCCAGAAGGGATCTCCCGGGTGTTTAAATCCCTTTGAGGGGGCTGGGGCTGTGGAGATCCTGCGATTCCCAGGGCTTGGGAAGGTGGTTGATTTAGTCGCCACTTGCCAGGATTAGCCTAAGACACTGGGGGGGGGGGGCTGGTTATTACCACGGGCTTAGCCCTTGGTGGGATCACAACGCCCAAGGGTGGGAACCAGGTGACAGCCAGCCTGTGCATCACTGCACCCCGGCTCACCATGCCACGCCCACATTCACCACACTCAAAACCACCCATAGCTCCTCTCCACTAGCCCCACACGGCCTCGCTCACATCCACCACCACACCAGGCTCATGACACTCACCCAGCACCATCAGCAATGGTGACCGCCTCGGGACCCCCATGGGGCACTTCCCCTCTGTCTTCCAGGGTGAGGGTGGCGGGGACCCCGCAGGGTTCCCTTCTGCTCTGCACAGACTTTCCGTGAGTGGGAACTGGCTAGCTTACTCTGTGCAGGGTGAAATGTCGGGGCTCTTCTGCAAATGTGTGGGTCCCTCTTGGCTCCCTTTTAACTCATGGATGAAAACGGGGTGGGAGGCTTCCTTATTTTGCAAAGTTGAGCGCCCAGCGGACGGAGAGCTGCAGGTGCAGGTCTCCCATCAGCCACTCCCATGAGGGTTCCCACTGGAGGGGGATACCCAGGGGAGCGTGGTGTACCCCTGCCCAGTGGGTCCCCTGAGAGCCCAGTTCTCTCCAGCCCGGCCCAGCCCCACCCCACCCCTCTTCTTCATCTCCGAGGTGCCTGCCCTGTTCCGAGCAGCTCATCCACGGGGAGCGAGTCCAGTCATGGACACGATGCCGGACTCTCAGCGCCTCCCACAGCCACAGCAGCCAGGAAGCTGCCTCACAACCCTTGTTGGCCCCTCCATTATAACCCCTCCCACCCCACATACAGTACCCCCCACGGAGTCTCAACCCACAGCCCCCTAGCCTCCTACCACACACACAGAGCCCCCAGCCTCCCAGCCCCCATCACACAGCCCCCCACCACACAAGCCCCCCGCAAGTCAGCCAGGCCTGAGTCCTACTCCACACTGCCACCTGGTGGCTCCTGCCTTATTCTCACCCACAGCACCGCCCCTCCCCGTGGGGGACCCCCAGCCCCTCTGTGCCCTCAGCTAAAGGGTGAGCAGGGCCAGGGGCTAGAGCCCCTTCTGGGGCCTGCCCTTCTTGGCTCTGTGCCCAAACGCAGGCCGTGGACGGAGGGGGTGACGGCGCGCCGAAGAGGGCTGAGGGGCGACGTGTCTGCTCTGAAAAGGCTGTCCACACCCGCGGGCGCTGATGGGACAGGGAAGGGGCGCCCGCGGTGTGTGCACACTCCTCTGGCAGCTCCTCCTCTTGTCCTCGGCCAGTCCGGCCCGCTCATCCCAGGAAACGCAGCACCGCCCCGTCGCGCCCGCGCCGGCCCGGGCGTCATGTCCGCGCCCTTGGCTGCAGCCACTCTGTCGGTCCATCTCCCGGAGGGCCTCCCTCGGTAGGGACTGGTCTCTCCTGACAGTGCGTCCGAAGCACTGGCTGTCCTTCTCCCGAGGCAGAGCTGTTTGCCTTCCGGGCCGGCCATGCTGCTTCCAGGGGTCTGCACTCAGCACCGTCCCTCGGATGCATGGATTCTGCCGCGGTCGTCCTTAGTCCGTTTCCGACGAGGCAATGGAAAGCGCCGCGGCTAACCCCCACTGGCCCACGTCGGAACAGCCCAGCCATTTCCTGGGCAGATGGTGACAACCTGCCGTCCACCCCACCCCTCCGCCCACCCCTCAGAAATAAGAGGAACAGTTCACACTGGCAGTGACCCATGCATCACCCCAGTGGGAAGCCACACACAAAGGAACCCAAACTCCCAGAAGGTGACGACTGTCTGTGTGTGTGTATGTCTGTGTACACACCATCTTTTAAAGTATTGTGGTGGAAACACACTAGGCAAATAAAAAAACTACCACAAAAATCATGGACATTTTATTACGCAAAAATAGAAAGCACCGTTTCTCGACTTGCCCTCCATCAGAGTCTGAAGGCAGGACACTTCTGAAGACGGGTTTCCATCTGGTGGCCTAGGGTTGACACGCTGGGCTGTGACCTGCAAGGTCGGCAGTTCGAAACTGCTAGGTGCGCCTTGGGGGAAAAATAGGGCTTTCTCCTCCCTAAAGAGTGACCATCTTGGAAACCCACAGGGGCAGTCCCATCCTGTCCTGCAGGGTCGCTGTGAGTGGACACAGGACCTGTGGCTGTGAGTTTGACTAACCATTCCCCCAGAAAGGCTGAGCCCTATTGCTCACACAGCAGTCACACGGTGGTCTTGTCGCCCTCCAGGGCCCCAAACCAAGGTCGTTGGGCGGGTGGGATAAGGTTTTCAAGGAAATTCTCTGAGGACACCTGTCACAAACCTACCATTTGTCAAAAATGTGGCATCATTGGAGTGCGGTCACTGGGGGTCTGACTGTGGCTGGGAGACGTGGGCGTGGCCCTGGGGCAGAAGGGCGCACTGTGTGTGGGGGCAGACACCCACAGAGTTCTTTGTGGACAACCATGATGTAAAACCCCATCCAATCCCAGACTGCCTCGCAGCGACCCTGCAGGACAGAGTGGACCTGTCACACGTCCACCCCAGAACAGTCTCAGCCACGGCCGAGCTTCCCCGGGAGCAGCCGCCCACCCACACCTGCCGCCTGCCTCCCAGGGGGGCTGCCCTGCCTTCTGCCTGTCCCTCCCGAGCTGGGGCTGTGGGGTCCCGCTGGACTGAGCTTCACACAGGGACCTCCCTCTGGAAATCAGAGAAAACTGACCTGCCAACAGGGACAAGGATGGGGCGACCTCTGGGAGGTGCTCGGGGTCCTTCCCCCAGGGATTTTTGTCAGCTCAGCAGACTCCTGGACTGTGTACACTCTGCCCAGGACGGGTACATGGCGAAAAGTAACAAGGTGATGGTGTAGTCCCTCCCCTGGAGGGCAGGGGGCACTGTGGGTTAAATGCCTCACTGTCAGGTCTGCAGTTCAAACCCACCAGGGGCTCCCAGGGAGAAAGAGGAGCCTGCCAGGTCCCCTGAAGACTGGCAGTCTCAGAAACCCTTCTAGAGTCTCTGCGAGTCAGAAACGACCCTGTGGCAGTGGGTGGGCTAGATGCCTGGGAAGGTCATGACACAGTTCTGCAGTCAAGTGGCTTCTGAGAACAGAAATAGGTTCTCTCCCAGTTCTGGAGCTCAGTGGCCTGGAATCAAAGTGTGGGCAGACCCCCCCACCCCCACCCCCCCAAGCCTAGGGGAGGGTCCCTATCCCTTCTTTCCCTGGTTGGCAGCTGCAGCAACTCCCCAATCTCCTCTGCTGTTGTCACAGGGCCAGCCCACCCCACAGGCTGCTGGGCATGGGGTCAGTGGGCACAGTGAGCAGCTAACCACCAGGTCAGCAGTTCGATCCCACTGGCCACCCTGCACCAGGATGACGAGGCTGCCTGCTCCCATCCAGATGTGCAGTCCTGGGTCACGGGGAGGCCACCACAATCCAGGAAGTGGGGCATGCCCTTTCTCCAGGAGTGCCAGCCTTCTTCCCTCCGATCCTGACACCCGAAAGGGAAGCTCATTTCTGTGTATAACTCTTTTCTGGGCTTTTAGATAATGTCTCTCGGGCCTCTTTGGAGTATCGAAGAGCAAGGATGTTACTCTGAGGACTAAGGTGTGCCTGACCGAGCCGTGGCGTGTTCCATTGCCTCATAGGCGTGTGAGAGGAAGACCGAAGGAGGACCGATGCATTTGGACTGTGGTGCTGGAGGACAATATTGATAGTACTGTGGGCTGTGTTAGTCCGGGTAGACTGGAACAACAAATCCATAGACACTCATATCTTATAAGAAAGAGGTTGATATACAAGAGCAATTGAATATTGAGAAAACATCCCAGCCCAGTCCAGATCAAGTCCATAAGTCCAATATTAGCCCATATGTCCAATACCAATCTATAAAGTCCTTTTCAGACTCAGGAAACACATGCAATGATGCCAAATGTAGGAGGATCACAGCGGATCCAGTGGCATTGGAAGCATCTCAGTGCTGGCAGGGTCTCTACGTGGCTTCTCCGGCTCCAGAGGTCTGGTTGCATCAGGGTAGGTCCATGTGGCTTCTCCAGCCCCCAGGGCATAGCACCAAGTGTCTTGCCAGTAGAGCGTCTCTCAGGGTGTGAGCTGAGAGAGAGAAATGACTCCCATCTCCAAGGAGGAAATCCAGGAGTTCCCAGAATTCTCAGGGAAAGGCCACGCCCACGCTGAGGTTTCATTGGTTATGATCTGATTGACGGAACTAGACTCCACCCCTTTCCTCTCAAGTCCCAAATTGACACCAGATTATGTAAGCACACAGGCTGCTCAGGGATAAGTTTATCTGTCCTGGAAGTAGTCCGGCCAGAGTGCTCCTGAGAGGCCAGGGTAGCAAGGCTTGGTCTCCCATTCTTTGGAGAGACCAGTCGCTGGAGAAGGACATCGTGCTTGGTCACGCAGAGGGGCAGCACAGCAGGGGAGGGCCCTCAAGGAGACACAATAGCTTTCACACTGGGCTCCCGGGAGCCATTGTGAGGACGGCCCAGGCCCAGGCGGTGTTTCGTGGTGTTGTGAACTGACTCGGTGGCACCTCACAACGACAGCAGCCACAAGTGGATTGAGTGTCTGGGGCGTCCCCTCTGACCACAGTCGACGGCTGTGAGGAGCGTGCTGTCAGACGGGGAGCCCTGTCGTTCGAGCATGGTAGAGGCAGCCGGTTAAAACGCACCCTCTTATCGTCCCGATCTCCTTTTAACCCATTTTAACGTTGCTTCAGGTTTTGCTATTTTCTGCTCTCCTTTCCACTGAGACCTTCCTCTGTTTTGTGTTGCTGTGCTTGTTCGTGTGTTTTTCCTCCCCGTCTGCCTTTTGTATGTTTTCCTGGACATGAGATCAGTCGCTGGATTACTGATGACACAGGGGCCCGGCAGGGAAGGGTGGGGGGATGGGGAGCTGACCGCAGGAGCAGGAGGAAGAGGAACAAGTTCTGAGTGTGAGTGTGGTGGTGACCGCACACGCTCCTGGATGTCACTGAACGGTGACACTCGTGACGGGTGGGAAAATGAAACATGAGGTCGGCGTAATCCCCACAGGGCAGGCAGGTTAAACACGGAGCTGATCTAAAAGAAGAAGATTTGCAGTCTGAGAAACACCGAGGGGCAGCCTGTTCTGCCCCGTGGTGTCGCTCTTACCATCCGGGTGACACCATGCGGGTCCCAGCAGAGCTTCCAGACTACTCGGCTAGGAAGAAAGTCCTGGTAACTTTAGCCCCGGAACTCCTGGATCACAGAAGACTGTTGATGGACCACTGTGGAAGAGCCCCAGGTGGCTGGGCACTGCTGCCCTTGGGGTGGGGCAGGGGCAGGCTCGGGGGTGAGTGGCAACAAGGCCATCTTACCACAGGTTCAGCCTGGTTCCTCTGAGATCCAAGTGGACTCTTGGGGGGCAGTGGCTCCTCCAGCAGCCCATCGGCTTTCTGGGATCTCGTTCGAAGCGTGTGCTGAAGCCCTAGTCCCAGTGGGCCGCTGAGCACCAAGTCAGCTGTTCAGACCCACTAGTTGCCCTGCGGGGAGAAAGACGGAGCCATCCACTGCAGCACCGAGTTCCAGTCCCAGAAGCCCACAGGGGTAGTTGTACCTTGTCCTACTGAGAGGGAGAGGGCACGGGGTGGGGGAGCGGGGTGGGTGTTCTGTGTTGGACCCGGGCTGCCGAGGCCTGGAAGAAGTGCGGGGCTAGGTGATCCTAGTCACCTGCTCCTTGGGGAGACGCGCACACCTGAAAGGAGACGCGTAGCCTGTGAGGGAACAGTGAGCTGATGGAAATGGTGAAACGGTGGTGGAGTCTTTTGTAAAGGGTGTGTGTGTGTGTGTGTGTGTGTCCCCAGTTTGAAGTTTGTCAGCAGTGGGGCTGAGCTGTGTATGAAACTGTGGGTCCCTTCATACACCGCCCCCCCTCCCCCCAAATACATGAAGGCAAAGCTAAACCAAGATTATTAAAGTCATCCGTTCATCCCGGGCCCTCCCTGCCCCTCCTCCACCCCAGCAAGTCCCACTCCTCTTAAAAGCTTCTCAAGGGATTCCAAAAATACACACACCCAAAAAAGCCTTCTGTTGACAATGCCTGGTGCCAAATACCAGTGTCCCCGTGGGGGGCTTATTAGCATTCTATTAATATGTGCCTGCAAGCGGCCCTCCCAGCCCAAATACACCCGCCTGGAATCAAAGGGAAACCTTCACACCTTTTGCCTGTTTCATGCTGCACTTTTATTTGTTCAAAAACAACTTCCTCAGAGAATTTCCTTTCTGAAAGGGACTCCCCTCCATTTTAAAGGCACACGACACCCCATTCCCCACCTCCTGCACCCATGGGGGGAGTTCCTAATGAGGGGGAGGGGGGCAAGCCTCCAGCTTGCATTTCTCAGCCCCCTTCTTTAATCAAGCGGCCCAGGAAGGAAGCCAGGCGTCCTGTGTGGTTTACCCCCGGACCCTGCCCTCCCTGGGCCTTCCTGGAGGGGGGACTCACCCTGAAGACACGGGAAAGTGACTGACCAAGAGCAGAGCACTGGGGGCCACTGAGAGGGGCCCCTGCTGAAAGGGCAGCCCCTAACAGCTGGGACCCCAGGGGCAGAAGTGGGGTGGGAGGGCAGCAGCTCCTCACACACAGGCTTGGCTTGGCACAGTGGGCACCCTTCTGCAGGGCTTGCCATGGGGTGGGGGTGGGGTGTCTTCAGACCGTCCCAGGTGTCAGCACATTCTTCTTTGAGCCAAAGATTGATTGATTGATTGAAGGTCTTCAAGATGATCCAATACGAAGCCCCCCACACCTCACTTTTTTTTTCTTTCACATCTGGACTCCACCTCTCTGGGCCTCTGCCAGGAGGAATCCGGCCTAAGGGCTCGCAGAGGCTGCATGTCTTAGTCATGTAGGGCTGGTATCACAGACTGCCACAAGGGGGTGGCATTCACAAACAGAAATTCATTTTCTCACCAGTAGCAGGTGACTTGGCTCCTTGAGCATCTTCACGCCCCATCTCCGATTCTTCGTTTCCGGAGAGGTTAATATCCTTGCTATCACCCCTGT
>NW_022107431.1:2606569-2610812 GCF_000313985.2 Echinops telfairi
CCAAGTACAATGTCCTTCTTCAGGGACTGGTCTCTCCTGACAGCATGTCCACAGTACACGGGACAAAGTCTCACCATTCTCACTGCTAAGAACCACCCTACTGTGAAACCTGCCCACTTAGCTTTTGAGCCGGTGAGGTCCACACCTTCAAGGGGCTTGATCCCTAGGCGGGGGTGAGGGGTGGGGGCAGCTCCTGAGTTGCTGGGTGGGTGGTCTGAGAGACTAAAAGCAGCAGACAGGAAGCCAGGGCCAGTGTGCCTCTGGAGGAAGGAGCAGGGTCCCTGGCTGCCCGAGAGGTGTGGTCCTTTGTGATAGTGGAACCCTAGGGTGTCCAGAGGACAGAGGCTGTTCACGCTCACATCAAAACCCTGTGATTCAGAAAGACCCCAGGAAGGGTGCTGGCGGGGGAGGGGAAAGGAAGTGGTCCCTGAGGGGACCGTCGTTATTCACAGGGGCTGCTGGTGTGTGTGGAAACTTTGTATGCAGTGGGTGGGTTCTCTCAGGCAGCAGGGACCTCCCTCCTCAGGCTGCCCTTTACCTTGGAGAGATCCCACCCCCACCCCAGCCTCTGCTCACCCCTGCCCCCATGTGTGAGATCCCAGAGCCCCCACCTGCCTCCTTCATCCTCTAATCTAAGGGCCCAACCTTGGGGGGTGCCCAGACCCACCCAGTGTGCTTGGTGACACACTGGTCTAGGCTCCCGGGCAGCCCTCTAGGACGGCCACCTGCGGGGGCCTTCATTAGCGCATAGGCAGCTTAATGGCTTCCTGAGGAGCCCTGTTTACTTGTCGTTTGTTGGTGGCCTGTTTCCCAGCCACAGGGAGGGGCTGTGTGCACAGGACACCTTGTCTTTTTCCAGTCCGTCCTGTGTCTGAGCCCAGGGCAGGGGATGCAGTGATTACCCCAGGTCCAGCGTCAACCTGGGCAGCCCAGGGGAGGCAGTAGGGGCCATCCTGTTCACCACATCCTCCCAAGGGCTCCATCACCAGGGGGCCAGGACTGAGACATGTGGGGGGGGCAGTGCTTGCTCTGAGGACCCCTGTGGACCCTGAAAATGCTGGAAGGGGGTGGAGAAAGGGCATTCCCCTCCCGAAAGACCCCCATTGATGTTGAGAGGGGTCCTGAGTGTGACCTGCAGAGGGGGGGGGGAGTCTCACAGACCCACAGCCTGCCTCCCGCACCCCACCACCTCCCCGCAACACACACACAACCAGCTCGCACCCACCTGCCACCACACGGGGCATCAGACCCGGCGCGTGCCCGATGGGTGTGGGTGTCCACAACACCGTGACGTCCAAAGAAGACCCTGAAGCCCAGCGCTCTGGGTGGTCTCTGTAGAACTGGACTGCAGCTGTCCGTGCGGACACCACCGCTGGAGGGAACCTGGAGCCCCATGGCTCCAGCTCAGTCGTGGTTCTGAGGAAGAAAGACCTGGTCATCACTCTAGCAAGGACCCCATCCTGCTGTCACCTGGAGTCATTGCTGACTCACAGTGACTCAGTGTAGGATTTCTGAACCTGCCCATCTTTAGGGGAGCGCTCAGCCTCGCCTGCGCCCCACCGAGCAGCCCATGGGTTGGAACCACCAATCTTGTGGGGAGCAGGCCAGCACTCACCAGAGAGCATCACCAGGGGGCACTTCAGGGAGCACTGCTGGCTGTTCTAGGGAGGCGGCCAACAGCAGTCTGTGTCCAGAAGATGCCGAGAGCATCCATACCCTCCCCCTGGAGCAGGCTGGTCAGGCTGGTGGACGCCCAAGGCTGAGAGGGTGGGCCGAGTTTGGGAGGTGCGAGCAAGCCGGATCACAGCCCCATATGCACCTGCTGCACCACCAGGTGGCATTGATCGTCACGTGACTGTGGGGGCACACGAATCTGACCAGGGTGCCCCTGCCAGATGGAGGAGAGAGCATCCTGCATTCCTGTGTCTGTCACCTTAGAGCAGGGGGTCATGAGTCTCTCTGAGGGTTGGGGAGGGCACAGAGCCACGTCAGGGTCCTCGAGGTCCCTAAGCATTGTCCAGCATCTGATCTTGGACCCTGGCTGCTTGTCATTGACCCTAGGAGCAGGGGGGCATCTGGGCCGGTCACCCGCTGTGTTAGTCTAGGTACTTTAGAGAAACAAATCTACAGAAACTCATATGTATAAGAGAGAGTTTTATATAAAGGTTAAGTGCACATCAAGAAAACATCCCAACTCAGTGCTGCCCAAGCCCACAAGTCCAACATTAACCCATATGTCTGACACCAGTCCACAAAGTCCTCCTCCATCTCACAAAACACACGCAATGATGCTGACTGCAGGAGGAAAGCCGAGTCAGTGAATGTGTAAGCATCTCAGCGCTGGCAGGGGGCTCCACATGGCTGCTCCAGCACCCAGGGCTGCATCGGGGTAGGTCCATGCGGCTTCTCCTTGGGGATGTCTTGCAGGAAGTGAGTCTTGCCAGCTAAAGCAGGGAACTGTCTAAGGCAGCTGCACCCTGGTCTGACCATCAGAAAGCAAGAGACCTGAGAACTTGAAAGGCAAGGATCACTGAGCCATTTATCCCTCCGCCTTTCAATTAACCCCACGTGAACTATCTTACCAGCGAGGGGAACAAGTCCACTTCCCAGCCAACAGAACAGGTGAGCTCTCAATGGGGCACTTAACTTCCTGTTTTGATTTCAGTTGGGTGGGGAAGATGTTTTGTGTGTCTACCATGTTCAGCCAGAATGCTCCTTAGAAACAAGGATGGTGAGCTTTGGTCTCCTGTGCTCTGGACACACTGTCAGGAGAGTCCAGTCTCTGGAAAAGGGCATCATGCTTGGTCAAGTGGAGGGGTGTCGAAACTGAGGAGGACCCTCCTCGAGGCAGACAGACACAGCGGCTGCCACCTGAGCCCGGACATAAGAAGGGCTTCCCTGGCTCAGGACAGACGTGAGCAGGCTGAACCTGTTCTCTTGCACACAGTGTGGCCGCAGGCGTGCGTCGGACCCACTCGAGCCACCTGACAGCAGGCACAGCCACAGTCCGGTTCCCAGTGTCTCTTCGCCCGGGTTAACAGACTCAGTGGAATCGCGTGGACTGTCCACATTGGAGAACAAGCACGAGTTCCTGCCACTCTGTTCAGAACTACCCTTTGCCCCTCCCAGTGGTTCCTCGGGAGAAAGAGGAGGCTTTCTACGCCCGCCAAGCGTGCCCGTCTTGGAAACCCACCGAGGTGGTTCTTCCCTGTCCTGCAGGGTCGACTGGGGGCAGGGAATTTATTCATTGACGTTCACACCCGAACAACCAAGCCGCTGCCCCTGTGGGTGCCCACTCAGTGACTACGCAGGGCTCCGGAGAGTGCGACTCTTTACAGGAGCAGACCGCCTCATCGCTGTCCCTCTGAGGCCTTGCGGTCAGCAGCCTGGTGGTGGAGATGCGCACTGAGATGCCCACGTGCGGAAGGAAAGGCAGAAAGAGCAGTGTCAAAGGATCTTGGTGGTGCGTGCGCGGACATGCCTGTGAGTGCACACGCGCACACACTATTGGGCCCAGTTGTTTCCGTTGAATACTGAAGCCTGCCCTGAGGACTGTGTGGTGTGTGTGAGGAGACAGAGAGGTCACATGTCCCACTCACCCTCCCTGCGTCCTGCAGCCACCCCCAAAACCAAGCTCCCTGCCACCAAGTCCAGCCCCGCCCCAGTGGCCCCAGAGCGCAGGGTGGACCTGGTCCTGTGGCTTCCAGAGACTAACTCTTCATGGGAGCAGACAGCTTCCTCTCTCTCCAAAGGAGGCCCTCCCTGGTGGTTTCAAAATGCTGAGCTTGTGGCCAGAAGCCCAGTGAGTAACCACTGCGCCACCAGGGATCCTGGAGACCAGCCTAAAAATAAAGGCTTTTGCAGAAATGCCGTGTGGGGCCAGCAGGGAAGCACACAGCTACTGACAGGAAGACAGGGTCCAGTACCACCTCGGAAGAAAGGCCTGGCTCCCTGCCCTTGAGAAACCTGCAGGGACAGAAGCTCTCCTGTGATACACACAGGGACTCAGGGCACATCTGTACGTGAGGGTCTGGGTTTTGGAGCATGGGCTTCAAGCGCTTACTTGGCCAAGAGGAGAGGGCTCAGTGTGCCTTTGAGCCCCTTGGCAGGTTTGCCTGCTGGCCTTTGTCTGAGGCTCGGGCCCGGCGAGCAGTAACCAAGGAAGTGTGAGGAGCTGGAAGTTGAGCTAAGGTAGGCAGCGTCCAGTCCGACCACACACACACACACACACACACACACACAC
>NW_022107431.1:2610912-2624235 GCF_000313985.2 Echinops telfairi
CACACACACACACACACACTGCCACCAGTCGATGCCAACTCACAGTGACCCTGCAGGACACGGTAGAACCACCCTCAAGGGTTTCTGAGACTGGAACGCTTTATGGGAGTAGAAAGCCTCATATTTCTAACAGGGAGCAGCTGGTAGTTTCAAACTTCTGACCTTGTGGTCAGTGGGGAGCAGACCAATGTGTAGTCACTACTCTGGGGCTCCTATGAGTCCAGGTGGCAACCATTTAGTCAAACACACCACGACTCATTCATGCTCTGTCTGAATTAGGCCTCAGCCCCTGGCAGAGCTGCCCTAGGGGGTTTCCTATGATGGTCCATCCTAACAGAACCCGAGGGCCGCATCTTCTTCTCTCAGAGGTGGTAGCTGGCGCCTTTGAACCGCCGACCTTGTGTTTGGCAGACCAGCCTGTAACCAGGCTCCTTCCTGCAGCCTCAGGCTCCATGGCCTCAATGTCCACCTGCAGAAGGACGCTGAGGCCAGGTCCACACCTGAAAGCTGCTCTCTGGTCATCAGTGGGATTGCCAGAGGCAGCTGGGAGTCGCCCCCGCCCCCGGGGTGGACAGTGCAGGTGGCAGCACTCTGTGAGCAGCTTGGCTGGCCTTTCTTCTCCCCCTGGATGCCATGGCCTCCGTGGCCCCGCTCCTGTTTGGTTCGCAAACAGAGCCTGGACTCAATATTGTGGTGGGGGGCTGGCGGGTGGCGCAATGGTTCACAGCTGGGCGAGAAAAAATAAAGCCGGCTGGGGCAGAGGGAGGTGCGGCTGTAACTGGGCTCCCCACGCACTCAAGGTGGGCTGGGCTAGCAGCTTGGCAACAGCGGGGGAAATTAAGTGCAAACACGCAGGCGCGGGGGGCCGGACAGCAGGGAAGTGAACCTGGCCAGCCCCGGTGGGCTCGCCTCAGCTCTGGGGATCCCTGCACGGTGTCCTGCGAGGCTCCCTTTAGTGTCCCACCCCATGTGGTGCCAGGCAGCGGGTGATGTTGGCTACATTTCTCCAAACTCCAGCAGAGCAACGCGCTGCCATGATTCACACGTCACAGGGCACTGTCCCGGGGGGTTAGCCTGCCTGTCCCCCTGCAGAAGCCCACCTCAGGGCTATCCTCGGGTGTGGCAGGGTGGCTTTGAATGGCCAATGTTCGGTGAACCAGGAGCACGCACCGTGTGCATCACCCAGTGCCTGACGAACAGAACTGGTGGCACGGTGGTTACTCCTCGGGCTGCAAACCGCGTGGCCAGCAGTTTGAAACCAGCAGCCGCTCGGAGGGAGTAATATGAGGCTTTCTATTCCTCTAAAGAGCGCAGTCTTGGAAGCCCGCAGGGCCATTTCTACTTTGTCCTGTAGGGTCGCACGGTGTCGGGATTGACTCAGTAGCAGTGAGTTTTAGATATTGGCTGAGGGAGCCCAGTGGGTTAAGGGCCCGATGCTGACCACTATATCAGCTGTTCAAATCCACCAGCCACTCGGAGGGAGAAGGGCGAGCCTGTCTGCGCTTGTGGAGGTCAACCGTCTCAGAGACCCATCCGGGCAGTCTTACAGGGTCACTAAGAATCGGAACCGACAGGATGCCAGTGAGTTTGTTTGGTTTTTAGCGGAGCCCTGGTGCCATAGTGCAAGGCCAGCATTTCAAAACCTCCAGCCAGAACTCTCCACGGGAGGAGGACCTCTACTCGCGGGTGCCCACAGGGCAGTCCCGCTCTGTCCTGTAGGGGCTGTCGGGAATCGCCTCCACTGCAGTGGGTTTTAACCCTTTACGGGAGCAGCACTACGGCACTTCGAACACAGGCTAGCCTGGCGGTGCTTCTGCAGGTGTTCTGTGCCCCTGGCCACTCGCGGAGGCTGAGCAAACGCCGCTGAGGAGGGATGGAGGGATGAGGAGGGGAGGGGGAATTGGATTGGTGAGAGGATGTCCTGTGTGACACTTGATTCTGGAAGAAAGAGCTCTTTGAAGGGCAGCTGGCAGGCGCCTGAGGACCTCCAGTGGGGTTTTGCTGATGGCAGCCGCATGGCCACACCATGCCTAACCAACAAATGTTTCCAGGCCGGACCCTCCTCACGAGGCCCCATCACAGACCAGGGAGTGCTGGGATCCATGAGCTCCCCACCACCACCCTGCCGAGGCCCCTAGTCCATCTTAGTCTGGAAGCTCCACAGAGACCAGCTTAGCACTGGCTGCCCACAAGGTGCCCCGGGCAGGATGTGAACCCAGGTCTCCAGCACAGAAGGCAGCCAGCTGTAAAACCAGAGCACGGATTCCTGGCTCTTTGCCGGCCAGCAGCCTACAGCTGTAGGGCAGGGAGGCCTGTGATCCCATGAAGGTCATGGCCACTGAAAGCCCATGGGGTGGCCGGTCCTGACCATAGGGCTTCTGTATGTTCCAACGGAGCCAAGGACACCAAACAGCGAGCTTTTTTTCTTTTTAAATCATTTTATTGGAGGCTCGTACAGCTCTTATCAAAATCCATCCATCCATCTATTGTGTCAAGCACATTTGTACATATGTTTCCATCATTTTCAAAACATTTTCTTTCTTTCTACTTGAGCCCTTGATATCAGCTCCTCATTTTATTTCCTCCCTCCCCCATGAGCCCTTGATCGTTTATAAATTATTGTTATTTTTCTATCTTACTGCTGTCTCCTTTCACCCACGTTTCTGTTGTCTGTCCCGCTTGGTGGGGGGCGGGCGGTTATATGTCGATATTTGTGATTGGTTACCCCTTTCTCCCCAACCTTCCCCCTGGCCTCATTGTATCTCTACTCACATGATTGTTCCGGAGGGGGTTATCTGTCCTGGATTCCCTGTGTGGAGAGCACTTATCTCAAACAGCAATCTTTACAGGAGCCGCTGCCAGGTCTTCCTTCCGCAGCACCTCTGATGGATGGATTTGTCAGCACCTCAGTTCGTAGCTGCACCTGTAGCCACTGCATTGCAGGGCACCGGCTCTTGTGTGCCATGCCGTGTGCCCCTGAGTCTATCCTGGGGGCAGAGTCGGACTGGCCCACGGGGCTGCCTGAGTAAGCACAGGGCTGCTGAGCTACAAGGCCGATGGTTCAATCCCACCAACAGGTGCCAGAGAAACCCTGTGTCAGGTGGCTGTGGGTTTGGGCTTAAAATTGAGAAAACCATTGCAGCTGCAGATGGGCCCAGCCTTTTCCCGAGGAGCAAGTGGTGAGCTCAAACTGCCACATTCCCGGCTCCCAGCCGAGCCCCGGACCACCATGCCACTAGGACTTGTTGTCTGTGGATAGGCACGATGGCTCGTTTTTTTGTGCCAACATGGCACCCGTAGGAAGATGTGGGCAGAGTCAAGCCTGTCAATCAGGCCACAGCCTGAGTGTGCCTTCTTGTGGGTGTGGCCTCCTCATAAGGAGGGTCCTGAGAACTGCCCCCTCTCTCTCTGCCTCCCCCACTCACAGAGCTGCCAGGGCCACCGCCATTGGATCCGCAGGACTCTGTACCCACTGGCCTTTGGTCTCCCTGCATTCTGCATCATTGCATGTGGCTGCCTGAGTCTGAAGAGGGACTGATGGACAAGTATCAGACTTACGGACTTGACCTGGACTGGGCTGGGATGTTTGCTTGATGTATAATTGCTTCTTGATATAACGCTCTCTCTTACACCTACATGAGTGTCACTGGATTTGTTTCTCTAGTCAACCTGGCCTAACACAGTAGGGAATAAGACTGTTTGGTCCAGCCCCGATTCCAACTACATGTACCTGCTGCTGCCCTCACCCCCCACCCCCACCCCCACACAGAAGAATTCACTTCAGAGGACAGCACTGAAGCTACAGCTCAGGGAGAGGGACGTGTCTGATCAGAGCACACAGGAGCAATGAAGGGCGAGGAAGAGAGAGCGGAGCACATCCTGGCCCACCAAGCCCCAAGGACTATGTCCTGCTCAGAGCAGCCGAAGCACAGAGAGGACCACAGGGCCAGCCCCACCACAAGACACTACGTCCCTCACTGACCCATAGCGCTACAGGTGACAACACTGGACACACGGTGCGGGAATTGTGTCCGATCTGACCCCACCACACCGAGGTGAGACACTAAGGGCGTGCAACAGAGCAGTAAGGAGAGCAGAGCAATGAAGTCCCTGGGGAATCCCCAAATAGACTTTGAGGCCAGGGCGTGGCACCCCATCAGACTCTACCAGAAAACACTCCTGAAGTTCAACAAACAGACCTGGGACTATTTATAAGCTTTTCTTTTTTGTGGTCATTGTTTTTGTTGTTGTTGTTTTGCTCTGTCATGGTTTTGTCCTTTTTATCGTCTCTGCATGTCTATCTAGATAAGATAGGCTGGATAGATAATCCAGAGGAGAAAACAACCAGAATGGATGGTTCCTGGGAGGACTCAGGAGAAGAGGAAGCAGGGAAAGGAAGTGGGTGTCCACAAACCCAGGAACAAGGGAACAGCAAGTGACCTAAAATCCATGGTGAGGAGGGCATAGGATGCTTGGTGGGTCTTGATCAAGGGCAATGTAGCCAAGATGAATTACTGAAACCCGAATGAAGGCCAAACGTGATGGTGGGACAAGAGGAAATTAAAAGGAAATAGAGGAAAGAACTAGGAGGCAAAGGACATTCATAGAGGTCTAAATACAGGCATGTACATGTGTAAATATATTGATATATAATGATTGGGAAACAGATCTATGTACATATATTTATATGGTAAGTATTAAGATAGCAGACAGACATTGGGCCTCTACTCAAGTACTCCCTGAACACAAGAACACTGTGTTCTAATAACCTGGCATTCTGTGATGCTCACCTTCCCTGACATGATCACTGAAGACAAAACATGTGCATAAGCAAATGTGGTGAAGAAAGCTGATGGTGCCCGGCTATTAAAAGATATAGCATCTGGGGTCTTAAAGGCTTGAAGGTAAATATACAGCCGTCTACCTGAGAAGCAACAAAGTCCACACGTAAGAAGCACACTAGCCTGTGTGACCATGAGGTGTTGATGTGATCAGGTATCAGGCATCAAAGACCCAGAACAAAAAATCATATCAATATGAATGAGAGGGAGCGCTGAGTGGAGACCCTAAGTCCATCTGTAGACAATTGGAAATCCCCTTACAGAAAGGTCACAAAGAAGAGATGAGCCAGTCAGGGTGCAGTACAGCACCGATGAAACATACAACTTTCCTCTAGTTCTTTAATGCTTCCTCCACACCACTATCATGACCCCAATTTTACCTTAAAAATGCGGCTAGACCACAGCATGTACACTGGTACAGATAAGAGCTAGAAACACAGGGAATCCAGGACAGATAAAGCCCTCAGAACCAATAATGAGTGCAGTGATACCAAGAGGGGAAAGGGGAGGTGGGGGGAGAAAGGTAGAACTGATCACAATGATCTACCTATAACCTCATCCCAGTGGGGCAGACAACAGAAAAGCGGGTGAAGGGAGACAGCAGTCGGTATAAGACATGAAAAAAAGTTTATAAACTAGCAAGGTTTCATGAGGAAGGGAAGGTGAGGGAGGGGGACATGAGCTGATACCAAGGGCTCAAGTAGAAAGAAAATGTTTTGAAAATGATGATGGCAACATATGTACAAAGGTGCTTGACACCATGGATGGATGGATGGATTGTGATAAGAGCTGTATGAGCCCCCAATGAAATGATTAAACAAAAACCTGTTTCATCTTTAAAAAAGATAAGGCAAGGCAATTAATTGCCTCTATTGAACCAAAAGGACTCTGACTCTTGGCTTGGGGTGGATGTTACAGAGATTGCAATGGTGCACATTTGTGCATTGGGTCAGCGCCTCAGATTAGAAGCTCGTTTTTCTCGACACCCCACCCGTGGTCCGTCCTCCCTCATTCTGGCCACACAGCTGTCCTGAGAGCGTCTCTAAGCAGCTGGCGAGCTGGGAACACTCAGCGGTGCTTCTGGACTCTCAGTGCTTCCTCTCCGCCTGTCGCCGCTCCCAGACTGATGTCTCCTTTGGTGCCTGCCAAAGACCCCCGCCGGGGGGTCCTGGTGGTAACTGCCTGTGCCCCGCGCTGGGTATAAGATGACTTTTGTCCCATTGGGAAAGTTCTAGGGGCCCCACAGGTGTCCGTAAGGGATGCAGCGGCAGGTCAGTGCTTCCGGGAGGGTGGGCTGTCCTTCTGGGCAGTGTGTGCACACAGCTGGGAGAGCCGGGAGCAGGTGATGCTGTGTCTGGGTTATGGGGTGTCTTCCTGCACTGGGTGCTTGTTCCCAGGCACTCCGACACCCTACTCTGGCACTCACAGTTGATGCCAGTGCCCTTTGCATCACCTTGAAATCCTCCTGATTTGTCAGCATGACCCTCACGGGGAGGCAGCGTGGGAGCCACGGACTCCTTCCCAGGACGTCCAGCCAGCGGAGCGTGGGCGGCGGGGGGTGGGGTGGGGGGGTGAGGGGGGGGTGGAGAATGGGAGCGGAGTCTCAGGGTTTTCCTCTGAACAGAAGACGGCTTGTTATCACTGGCACCTTTCCCTGGCGCAGGAGGCCTGGTGGCAGGGCGTGTTGGGCTCAGGGCAGCCGTTCAAAGCCAGAGGCCCACCTTGCAGACGAAAGCTGAGTCCGGCTGCCCTCAGGTTTGGTCCGGGGAGTCGGGCCCGGGGGCACTGGCCCCCCCCCCCCCGGGGTTCTGGGCTCCACCTGCTCCTACTGCTTTGGCAGCTCACCCTCTGCCGAGTCTGTCTTCGCCCTCTGGAGAAGGGAGGAGGCAGAGGCCCGGTGTGGCTTCACAGGAGAGGGGCAGCGTCTCCCCGGCCCCTGGGGGTCCTCAGAAGGGGCCTCCGAGCCTGCCTTCCCCCTCCCCCCACCCCTGGGGATGGAAGGGGAGGGGGTGCCGACTGGGCTCAGGCCTGAAGGACTCTGGTGCTACAACCTGCGTTTGTGGGCACTGGCGACGGCTGGGCCCCGCCATCTGCCCGAGGGCCCCTTTGAACATTTGCCGTGGCTTGTAAAGCCCCCAGCTTTATTTCCCCCAAGTGGAAGCTACCCCTGCCCCAGAGGCCTTGTTTTTTATGAAATAGACATGATTTTTCAGGGTGATCAGGGGTGTGGGGGCTGTGAACCCCCCCCAGTCTTTATCATTCCATGTTTCACTTTTGGCTCATTAAGTCATTAGACACCGTGGGATTGGGGGGTGGGGAGTCAGGGGGAGGTGCTCTCAGATCAACCCCCAATTCCGATTTCCCCCCTTCTCTCATCAGGACGGCCACAGACAGACCTGGGCACGAGGTGGGCTGTGTGGCCCCCCACCCAGGCAGTACCTGCAGGGCCGCCCGGACTCTCTTTGGAGAGTTCAGCTCCAGGACACTGAGCAGGGCTGCTCCCCTTGGGGTGGCTTCCCGAGCCCCCCTGTCTGTCCCTGTGTCCCCACTGTGGCGGCTGGCGGGCTGCTGGGCTTCAGGAAGCTATGCTTCTGGTGTTTCAGCGGCCAGCAGGGTCACCCTGCAGGGACAGGTTTGCACAGCGCTTCCAGACAAAGACAGACTAGGAAGAAAGGCCTGGGGATCTATGCCACCTCCCCACCCCCACCCCCGATCAGCCAATGAGAGCCCTTTAGGCCCTAGCATACCCTTGTCTGACAGGGGGCTGGAGGACGAGGCCCCTAGGTGGAGGACCCTCAGGACACAGTGGCCCCAGCCTCGATGTGCAGGGCACCCACGATGGCAAAGATGGACATGGCAGGGAAGGTATCCGTCACCGTGTCCTCTGGGGGCTCGCCTCCCACCTTCAATTCCTGGCCAGCGCACCTCAGGGGCAGGGCGGCCATCACCCACCTGTCTGTGGAGCTTGGCGGGTGGCAAGGATGTCAGGCAGGTTTCAGCAAGGCTTCCCACGCAGGCCGACTAGCGAGACCGACCCGGGAGGCGGGAAGGTCCTTGCATGGCTGGTGGGGTCATAGAGTAGTACAGCCCCTCTGGAAACGAGCAGGGAGCTTTCTTCAGTCAATGCGAAACACAAGCGCTTCGTGCTCCCGCAGCCCCCGGACTGGGCATGGACCTACTGCAGCCGCTTCCCTGACAGCAAAACGTGGAGACAACCCGAGCGCCGACTGCAGAGGGCATGTGCACAGGGCGGGATGTGACCCATCGGCCACCACATGGCACGCATGGATGTGAGGCATGGGACATGACCAGTGGTCCCCCTCCTGGACCCTCCGAGATGTGGGCCCGCCTAGAGGACGTTAGTCAATCTTAGCAAACACAGTCACCCTTGTTGAGGCTGATGTTTCATGACTCCAGGAGGGGCAACAGCAAAGGCACAGAATAGCGGTTTTCACACCGAAGGGTGAGACGTTGAAGATGAAGAGGAGGAGGAGGAGGAGGAGAAGGAGGAGGAGGAGGAAGACAGGGACAGGGGAGGAGCAGGACATTATAGAGCAGCGGTTCTCAATCTGTGGGTCGTGACCCCTTTGGGAGCCGAACAACCCTTTCATAGGGGTCTCCTAAGACCATCGGAAAACACATATTTCTGATGGTCTTAGGAACCGAGACACCGCTCCTCTATCCGTCTCCAGGCGGATCCACCCAAATGCAGATACGCCCACCTACAAGTGCCCGCCGTGAAGACTGTGACCCATGCTACACCATGCTTCAAGACAACATTTCATCTGTCATCAGAAATAAATATTTCACAATATATAATTACATTTTGTTTTTGTGATTGATCACTATGCTTTAATTATGTTCGATTTGTAACAAAGAAACTACATCCTGCCTGTCAGATATTTACATGATGATTCATAACAGTAGCAAAATGACAGTGCTGAAGTAGCAACGAAAATAATTTTATGGTTGGGGGTCACCACCACCTGAGGAACTGTATTGAAGGGTAGTGGCATTAGGAAGGTTGAGCTATATATAGAGAGGGAGGGAGGGACATAGACAGGGGTTAGCAGGAAGTCATGACTGGTTGCATCTGCTGGGATGGGCCGTGCACCCACCTAGAATGTGCTTCTTTAAACAACAAAAAAGACACACGAGGGAGGGAAGGCTGACAGGCCCCCAGCTCCCCAGAGACCCCGCCCCTCGGATCTGCGTAGTGGTCCGAGCGGCTAAAAAAGGGAGACAAGCCAAACTGAAGTTAACTTGCCGTCATTGGGGACACACAAGTTCATCTCAGACTCAGGGAAATGAAGAGAGAGACTCGGGGGGAAGGCCTGGAGATCTGTCCCAAACAGCATCCCACGGATGGCCTGTCCTGAGTTAACTTTGCTCATGGATGCGGATTCACAAGGTTTCAACTGGGATGGAGTTTCTTCACATCAAAAAACATGATTGTCTCCTTGGAGATGGAAGTGGGCAGTGGGCAGTCTAGAAATTGGATACCCCAAACCGGGCAGATCAAGGCATGAAGTGGTTGGCTAGCAAACTTTCATAGGCGGGGGAATATGTTCATAGGATGATGGCATAGGTGTTCATATAAGTATAGAATATTTTTGTTTTGTTCCTTTATAGAATATTATGTTTAAATGAGGGTGTCGCATTCTTGAATTGTAAGCTTTTTAGTTTTATCTTGTTAGGTACAGATATGATTCTAGTATTGTTTGTTTGAAAATTATAGGTGGCTACAGAGTCGTGTGACAGTGTCAAGTTGCAAAGGGGTGGTCAGTGGTAGTTACATAATCTGGTGTCAACTTGAGACTACTTAGAGTGCAGGGGTGGAGTGTCGCCTGTCAATCATGTCGTAGCTTGATGACCTCATTTGGAGGCGCTGCAGAGATAAATAGCTCACTGGAGGGCAGACCCAGACAGACTCCTTCTGCTTGGCTCCCTGTGAGACATTCCTGTTGACAAGCCACATGGAGCTATGCTGATGGAGCCAGAGCCCTGGAGCTGGAGGAGCCACAAGGAGACCCACGCCAGCGCTAAAATGCCTCCACTGCCACTGGATCCACTAGACTTTCTACCCACTGGCCTGTGATCTCCCTGCATTCAGCATCATTACATGGCTTTGTGAGTCTGAAGAGGAATTTACAGACTGGTATGGGGCATATGGGTTGATATCAGACTTATGGACTTGATCTGGACTGGGCTGGGATGTTTTCTTAATATATTATTACTCTGATATAAAGCTCTCTCTTACATGTGTGCTATGAGTGTCTCTGGATTTGTTTCTCTAGTCTGTCGGGGTGAGGGGGGTTCCCAACACTCGAACGGGTCCTCAGGAGCGACTTTGTGATTGAGGAAAATATTAAAGAGACTGACAGACAGCAGGGCACAGGGGCTCCTCGTCCTATGTTAGGACTGAAAGAGAGAATGCACTTTCCAATGGGCGTATATAATGGGCCTTACAGATCTCGCATAGGCGTGCACGTCATACAGCTAACACCAGATATAATCAATAGGTAATATCTTAAGCAGGTAACAAAAAGCAGTAAGATGAGTCAGTGTCTTGACCTTGCGCTAGTTGACCTCACACTCCCCTGAGCCCTCCCCAGGGGGAGTGATCTCTGATCCGTATCAGCAAGAGATGTCAAAACAGAGTTTGCTACACATTGCAGAGGGTTGGCTATAGAACCTGATTGCTTTGTGTACAGATAACTGTTAGGCACTGTGAATCGCCAGGCCCAGACATGACTCACCTTAGACGCAGCTCCTCTATGACAGTGCCTCTATGGGGGGTGAGTGGAGGGGCGGTGTCCGGTCAAGAGAATGTGGATGAAGATTTATGTGTATCTCACCACCTGAGTCTTCCCCACTAGAGTCGGCTTTCCAGACCCGTCATGAGGACCATGGATGAGTTCGCTGTACTGCCCTCTCATCCGGTCCCTCCGTTTACCACACTAGTTTACCAGGACTAACACAGGATACCTCAATTCTTGCTTCACAACGCTGAAAGAATCCATCACACACACACACACACACACACACACACACACACACACACACACGAATCCATGCCACAGAAGCGATTTTGCAATCCAAGTGACTTGAACGAGGGAAAGGAAAGTTGTAGGTATTGCAGTCTCTAAAAAGTACACACTGCTTCTGGAAAGAATGCAGGAGCTGGAAACCATGCAGGTAGAACCAGGAAATCCCCAGAGGCCAAGAGAGCCCTGCCTTTACTTCCTCCCGCCCACTGGCTGGGAGGTGTGGTTGAGGGGATTGGCTGACCTTATTGGCTGAGTTTAGGCATACCTGTGTGATGTCTTGGTCCTAGGTTGTGGCTAGGTTTGGTTTCACCTGGGCCTTCATAGCCCTGGTCTGCATACGCTCGGTTTGGATTTTTCCATAGGTGTCTAACGGGTGCCTGATTTCCCTTCCTTGTGGCCCGAGGCAGGCATTTGGGGAGACAACCCCCTTTACTCCATATTGTGGCTACCTAGCAACTAGATTAATAGTTCCTTAGGGTTTTGGCAGGGGAGGCTGTAGGGAAATGGGGAGTTAGTATTAATGAGTATGTAAACGAAGAAAATTTTCTAAAGTTGATTGTGGTCATGAGTGCACACGTATTTTCAATATATTAGAACCCCTAATTAGTACGAAACATGAATTATATGTCAATAAACTATATATATGGATATTGTGTTAGCCTGGGTTGACTAGAGAAACAAGTTCATAGACACTCATGTGTAAGAAAGAACTTTCTACGCAATAGCAATTGAATACTGAGAAAACATCCCAGACCAGTCCAGATCAAGTCCACAAGTCCAGTATTAGCCCATATGTTCGATACCAATCTATAAAATCCTCTTCAGACTCACATAGCACATGCAATGATGCTGAATGCAGACCACCAGTGGATGGGAAGTCTTGTGGATCCAGTGGCGTAAGCATCTCAGTGCTGGCAGGGGTCTCCACATGGCTTCTCCAGCTCCCAGGGCTCTGACTGCATCACGGTAGCTTCATGTGGCTTCTCCTCAGAAATGCCTCGCAGGGAGTAAGCGGGTGTCCCACCTCCAGCGAGCTATTTATCTCCTTAGTGCCTCCAAACGAGGACATCAAGCTGTGATGTCCACCCCTAAACTCCACCCCTTCACTCTTCAGTCTCAACGTGGCAACAGATTATATAACTGCCACAGATATGTATGTGTGTGTTGTGTGTATATACACACATCTGACACCCTATGGACCCCAAGCAAAGGCAGGTCAGGGCCTGCTGGAGCGATCCTCTGCCGATTTCCATCATCTGTTGCTGTTAGATGCTGTTGGGTGGGGGTGGGGGTCCCCCAACCCCCCACCCGACACAACAGAAGGAAACACCGGCCGGCCATCCTCACAATTACGTGGAAACCCGTGGTTGCAGCCACTGTGTCCATCTGGACAGGGCCAGCAGAAATTGTCTGAGACACTGCTGGCTCACGTGGTGGGTGTCTCCACCCGGCCTTCTCCGGCGGGCGCTTTCACAGCTGCTGGCACCAAGGGCTTGGCCCCAGGGCTGTGGTTTAAGGCACCGGCTTGGTGGATCTCCTCTCCGGTTTTAACGTCTGGGGGCAAAACTATTTCTGAGTCGTGCTGCGCACCTTTTGGCGTCTGAAGCACCAGGGCCCCTTCCTTGTCTCCTTGTCTCCCCAACGGTTCCGTGTCAACCTCAGCGGGTTCTGCTCTCTCTTTACCGGCCGGGATCCTGGCCGATGGAAGACGGTGCTCGGCAGACCGTTGGCAAGGACCTGCTTTCCTCCATCCAGGCTCCCTCTCAGTCCTTGACGAGGTCTGAGAGGTGTGTGTCTGGAAGTATGGAGGGGGGTTGAGTCTCCCCCTCTGGGCTGAGCAGCTCTGGCCCCTCCGGGCTCCCGTGGGATCTCCAGCGTCCAAGAGCGCGGATTGGATTGTTTTTTTGGATGGGGTCCCGCCCTTTTGGTTTTTGTCCATGAACTGCCCCCGTGAGATTTTTTTATGGGAGAAGACAGCCTCGTCTTTCTCCTGAAGCCAGTGGCTGGCTGGTGGTTTCAAACAGCTGACCTGGCACTTAGCAGCCCAGATTGCGAGGATGGCGCGGGCCTGGGCAGGGTTCGGTCCCATGGTGCATGGGCTCTCTGAGTCAGAACCCAGGAGGGCACCGAGTAAGGGCAACAGCACAGGAATGCTGTCTTGCTCTCCCTGCAAGCAGAGCGATCAAAGCGCCACCAGAGAGGAGACTGCTTTAAGGAGGGGTGATTACCCCCCACCCCACCTCCCCTTCTGGTTCCCAAGTGCCCAAAGCTTCCTCCCAGCCCTGCAGTTTTCATTCTCAACAGCTAGGTTCTTCTGCCTCTAGAGGAAAGGATGTGGGGGAAAGATGCCTTCGGGAGTCACCTGAGTCTGGCATCTCTGTCTCTCACTGCAGGGGACGCAGCCCTGGGGCAGTTGACAGTGTCTTGGTGCA
>NW_022107431.1:2624335-2639298 GCF_000313985.2 Echinops telfairi
TCTCTCTCTCTCTCTCTCTCTCTCTCTCTCTCTCTCTCTCTCTCTGTCAGCCTCTGTCTGAGTGCTGAGGGGCCAGCATGGCACCAAGTCTTTCCAGGGTGGGGGGTGGGGGTGGGGGTTACAGAGGACATAGGTGTGTGTGTGGTGGGGGGCAGGGGCAGCATGATTCTGTAAACAGTCTTAGAAGCCACCAGCCCACATCTGGCTGTGGCAGGACCCAGAGGACCAGGACTGGTCCAGCCAGGAGGGACCCCTTCTTCCCAGCCCCTCTCTGGCAGCTCAGTGGGGGGCCACAGGGACATCATTGCCAGCTCCTCCTGCCCCACCACACCTGTCCGCCCCCGCCTCCCCCCGGGTGGTTTTATGGATGCCAGGAGGCAGGTTTGACGCCGAGAACACAGCCTGGCCAACAGCTGCAGACGGCTGCCCCGCTCCCAGACAGTAAAATGTAAAGAGGAGGGAGGGGCGGGGACCTTTGAAGTTAGGAAACGTGTGACTTTGACCACTTCCTTTCTCTCTTTTAAATGGGTGTCCAGGTACGTGGGGTGCAGCTCACAGAGCCCTGCAGGGGGCCGCCTCCTCAGCCTGGAAGACAATTTCCTAGCTCTTCCTGTCTCAGGCCACCTGGGAAGGCTCTCCTGTCCAGAGAAGCTGCCCTTTTCAGGGCAACATGTGTGATTTACCTGCCCACGAGCGATTTACCTGCACAAGTGTGATTTACCTGCCCACGTGTGATTGACCTGCATACTCAATTTACCTGCCCACATGTGATTGACCTGCACAAGTGTGATTTACCTGCCCACATGCGATTGACCTGCCCCAGCATTTGGAGATTCAAGGTGAAGGCTGACTTTCATGAAGCCCCCGAAGTGCACCCAGCCCAGGTCATTGCCCTGCTGCCGGGACAGTGGGCACAGGAAGCCAGCAGCCTCACACTGCCCTCTGCCCTGTTGTTGTCAGCTGCCATTGAATGGGTCCTGACCCGTAGCGACCCTGTGCACAGTAGAACAAAACACCCACCATCCTCATCATCCTCACCATTGTTCTCATGTTTGAGTCCGTTGATGCAGCCACCGTGTCCATCCCTCTGTGAGGCCTTCTTTGTCACTGCCTCTCCACTTTACCAAGCTGATGTCCTCCTCCAGGGACTAGTCTCTCCTGACAACATGGCCACAGCATGTAAGACCAAGTCTTGCCATCCTTGCCTCTAAGGAGCACGCTGCCCTTGTCTTTTCCAAGACAGGTCAGTCCTTTCAGCCGTCCACAGCACTTTGCACGGTCTCCTCCAGCACCACACTTTGAATGCATCCATTTTCTCTGGTCCTCCTCATTCAATGCACAACTGTCAACTCATCTGAGGGACTGAGGACATGTGGCTGGGGTCAGCGGCACCGCCATCCTCACAGTGACAGCCTTGCTCTTGGACCCTTTAAGGAAGTCTTGTGCAGCAGACCGACCTGATGCAATGGGCTCTCTGCAGTGGCCCCTTCTTGCCACTTTGCTGTTACTGTTTGTTTTGTTCTCTGTTCAGAAAAGGACTTGAGAATCTAGTGGTTCTGTCTCTTTTAAGAAGGAGCCCAGTGGCACTGTGGGCTAGCCATGGGGCGGCTAGCAGCGAGCCTGGCAGTTCAAACCCAGAAGATGCCCCGGGGGAACAAGCGGGGACAGCCTGCTCCTGGAAAGATGTGTGCTCTTGGAAACCCTCTGGATATCGGAATCTTCTCAGGGTGTGCACATGTAGGTATGTGCGAGTCATGTGTGCATGCACACGTATGTCTGTGACTCCGTGTATGGTCATTCACAGTGCATATGTGTGCTAGTGTGTGTGCACACAAGTTTGTGCACATGTGCTCCTGGGTGGGGTGTGTGTGTGTGTGTGTGTGTGTGTGTGAGAGAGAGAGAGAGAGAGTTTTAACCGGTTGCCATTCATCT
Organism: Echinops telfairi; assembly: GCF_000313985.2. Lineage (NCBI taxonomy): Eukaryota > Metazoa > Chordata > Mammalia > Afrosoricida > Tenrecidae > Echinops > Echinops telfairi. The sequence continues at coordinate 2,626,268 of NW_022107431.1, forward strand.
CATCGCAGGGAGACCTGGCAGGACCAAACCTAACTGAAGTGGGATTCACTGAAGTGCCATTCTCTTCCAGGACAGGACACATCACTACGGGAGGCTGTCCCCGCCCCTGGGAGGTCCAGGCAGCAGGCCTTGGGTGTGGGAGTCACTGCCGAGGAGGGCTGGCTGTCTTCAGGAGGGGGGTGAGGAGCTGGAGCAAGGTCTCTCTCTCTCTCTCTCTCTCTCTCACACACACACACACACACACACACACACACACACACACACACACACACGGGCTTTTGCCTAGAAAGCATTCCTTCAGCAGAAGGAGCCTGGATGGCACAGTGGTTATGCTTTGGGCCACTAATGGCAAGGTCAGCAGTGAGAAACCACCAGCCTCTCCGAGGGAGAAAGGTGAGGTTTTCTGCTTCCGTGTTAGAAACCCACAGGGGCAGTCCTTTTTTTTCTTTAAAGTAATTTTACTGAGGGCTTTTTACAGATATTATAACAATCCATAAATCAATCCTGTCAAGTAAATGTGTACATACTGTGTTTCCCGAAAGTAAGACATCCCCCGAAAATAAAACCTACTTACAGTTTTGCCTCTCACTGAAATATAAGGCATCCCCCCGAAAATAAGGCCCCTTGAAGGTACTGTAACTCTGGACTCTGGACTTTAGCGGCGGGTGCCGCAGTGCAGTTCACTGTTGGCCACAGCGCAGCTGGAGCAGACAGGAAGTGCAAGGTCTATTTTAATAAAACAATTAACAATAAATGTGTACTGTATTCTTCTTCATGGAAAAATAAGATATCCCCTGAAAATACGACCTAGCGCATCTTTGGGAGCAAAAATGAATATAAGACACTGTCTTATTTTTGGGGGAATGGGGTATCTTGCGGTCATCATTTTCTAAACATTATCTTTCTACTTGAGCCCTTTGGTATCAGCTCCTCTTTTCCCCCCTCTCTCTCCCACCCTCCTGCCCTCGTGAACCCTAAATACATTTTATATTGTTATTATTTTTCAGTATCCTACACCGTCTGCTGTATCCTTTCACCCACATTTCTGTTATTGCACCCCCTCAGGAGGGGGATGTTATACATCCATCATTGCTAGCAGTTCCCCCTTTTCCCCCACCTCCTGCCCCCCATATCCTCATGGTATTGCTACTCCCATTACTGTTTCTGAGGGGTTAATCTGTCCTGGATTCCGTGTGTTGAGACCTTATCTGTACCAATGCACATATTCTGGTCTAGTAGGATTTGTGAGGTAGAACTGGGTCATGGCAGTGGGGAGAGGAAACATTAAAGAACTAGAGGAATATTGTGTTTCGTTGGTGCTATACTGCACCCTGGCTGACTCATCCCTTCCTTGGGACCTTCTGTGAGGGGATGTCCAATTGTCTACAGGTGGGCTCTGGGTCTTCACTCTGACCCCTTACCTTCATTGATATAACTTTTTTATCCTGGATACCTGAACCCATTGACACCTCATGATCACACAGGAACCGACTCAGTGGCAGTGGATTTGCTGTGTAGTGTTTATGAAATCAGCTCATCGACTCAGGCAAGTACGGACCTGCTCCGTGGTGACATTTCACCAAGTGCTTAACCTCTGGGCTCAGTTTTCCCAACTGGAAAACAAAGCAGCTGCTCTACACCCTTCCCAGCCACTGGAGTCCCTGCCTGGAGGGACATTAAATTCAATGCAATTGAATAGCATTTTAAAATGAGTTGCCCCATCCCATGCCAAGTGGCCATCGCTAACGGTGGCTGCTGTACTGGGCAGATGCAGGGCTTCCTCAGGCCACTTGGGAGGAGACTGGAGACCAGGGATCCCTGGGCGGGGGTGGGGGGTGGGGGGCAGACAGTGAGCCCGCTCAGCTGCTGTCCTGAGGCTGGAGGTTCAAGCTCACTAGAGACACGGTGGGAGGGACGCCTGTCATGGGCTCGGCAGCACCAGCCCTGAGCCCATGGACCACAGCTCTCCTCTGAGTCCACTGCAGGGCAGTGGGCTGGTGCCCAGGCCTGGGTGGGGCTGGGGTCCAGGCTTGGTGTCTGGCTGGTGGGGCTAGCTAATGTCTAGACAGTGGCACTGGCTCTTGTTGGGACCCCGGAGCTGGACCAGGTCGGGCTATACAGATGAACACACAGCTGTCTCTGTCCACCAGGATTGGGGTGCCCTGTGGAGGAGAAGGTTGTAACCATCTCCAGGGTGGGGAGGGGAGACGAAGAGCGAGCTGAGCACTTCCCAGGGGACCCCAGGCCTCAGCCGTGGGGGACCCTTCATCCACATTGCTACAATCGAGGAGCCTCAGTACCGGGACCACTGCGTCAGAGAGCGGGAGAGAGGAGCCGCGGAGAAGTTCTGCTCTCTCACCTGTGACGTGCATGCGTGAGAAGCTCCTTATTCCTCAGCGCGGAGCAGCGCTGGACGGGGAGGCTGGCACAGACGCCAGGCAGCGTCCCACTCTGTGGCTGGTCGGGTCACTGGGAGTCAGAGCCCACGCGGAGGCCTCTAACAGCAGCCACCCCCATCTGGCTCACATGGGAGCCCAGGCTGAGTAGTTTCAATAGAGGACATATTTTTTGGTTTTCACCAATATTAGAGATGAAACATAGCCAGTTCTGTATGTCTCTGACAAGGGTTGTTGCTGTTAAGCGCCACCAAGTCACAGAGGACTTGGCATAACACAAGAAAACACCGCCTGGTCCTGCACCCCCCCCTCCCCACGTTCTGGGCTGTGGTGGAGCCCGTGGTGTCTGCCCTGTGTCCATCCACCTGGCTGAAGCCTTCCCCGTTTCCGCTGCCCTTCTCCAGGGAGTGGTCCCTCCAGACAGCGTGTCTCAAGTCCGTGAGTCCACTCCTGGTGGTACTTCTCCCAGCAGTCTATGGTCTATTACAAAAAACAACACCATGATTCAAAAGAGCCAATTCTTCTCGGTTCTTTCTTATGCATCGCCCAGCTTCCAAATGCGTACGAGCGGGTTGAAAGTGCCAGGCTTGGGTCTTTAAGATGACGTCTTTGCTGGTTAGCACTTTAAAGAGGTCTTTTGCGGCAGATTTGCCTAATGCATTACTACATCTCTTGGTTTCCAGATGTCGGACCCAGGTAGAAGGAAATAAATGACTGCGTCTGCCAAGATCTGTGTGTTCTTGGGTCAGCCCGTGGTCATTTCATGCCCTTCACCAGCACCGTGGTTCAAACTAGAGTCTGCCCGTCCACTGTCGGGCTAGCACACGCAGATGAAGTGGCCCCTCTTCCTTGGCATTGACAGCCCGGTTTCCTTTTGTTTTCTAAATTGTCTCCATTGCCAACCAATCTGCCACAGAGATGCCCAAACACAAACACAAAGTTATCATGTTTTCGAAATGCTTGCGTTTGTGGAAATTATTGTAATTCTTAAGCAGCTGAAATGTACCCTTCTTTTGTGTTGCCTGATCTTCCCCAAAGATTGTTTATTTAAACTACCTAAGAACGAGGAAGGCCCTGGGCAAGATGGATTGACACCCTGGCTGCACCAATGGGCTCCGGCAGAGGAAGGATTGTGAGAGGGGTGGGGGCAGGGCCAGGACGGCGTTCTTACTGACTTAAAGACAACAACAAGAATGGAAATCTCTGTGGCCTAGGTCATGAAAACAAGCACCTGGGGCAATTAACACTGCTCTTCACACACACACACACACACACACACACACACACACACACACACACACACACTTCTCACCAGCGGATCCAAGCTCAAAGAAAAGGCTGTGTCTCTTCATCAAAACCCGTTGAATGAACGCATGATTCTATCTTTAGCCTTTACCTGCTTGCATTCAATGCTATGGAATGAACTACCTTTACTTCCCATAGAGCCCTCTAAGCCGGTCCCTGGGTGGGGGATTGGGCTGCTGGCTGCAGTGCAAGGGGCATCCCCCAGCCTCTCCTCGGAGAAAGATGGGGCTTCCTGCTCCTGTAAATACCGACAGGCTCCATCTGGTTTGGGTTTCCATTGGGCTCCCTTCCCTTAGCAAAGCCAGCACCTCCCCCACCAAGTCCTACCACTGAGTCAATTCCAAGTCTCAGGGACTCGAGGACAAGACAGAGGGAATGGCCTCTGTGCGTTTCTCTGGCTGTCAAACTTTATGCAAGTAGAAAGCCTCTTCTCACTCCCTCGGAGCGGCTGCTGGATTTGAAGCTGCACACCTTGCACTTCCAGCCCAGCATGTAACTCACTACAGCGCCGCTAGCAAGTATGAAGTCAAGGTTGATTGATCCTGTCATTCTTAAATGTGTCTATACAGTACACTGGAGCCCCCTGTGCCTAGACCCCAGCCCAGTTACCTGCTCATGCTAAGGAGACGCCCAGCTGAACAACCACTTGGTTACATGTTGTAACAGTGGAATCACTTCACTTTCTGCGTGCATTCAGGGGGGATATGTCTAACAGAATGTTTCTGAACTCTTCAGATGTGCGTGTCGATGGGCTGCACGCTCCTCGCCCTTCCCCAGCCGGGCGAGCATGCTCCTGGTATAGAACGTGCGTTTTCATGGCCATGTGGGTCTGCTTCTGTGCTTCCTGCCTGTCTGATCCGTGTGCCCAGAGGAGCTCCAAGGGACGTGTTCCCCGGTACTTGTCAGCACGTGGCAGTCAGTCCCCATTGTAAAGGAGCGCCCATGTTTGGGTTGGCTGAGTAGAGGGAGCCGGTAGCAATAACAATCTCCACAGCCATTGGCTGGGATTGACAGTCCATTAAGAGTAGACGTCGGTTCCTTCTCCACGCTCAGTGCGAACCTCTTTCAAAGCCGAGCGTGTAATCACGCATGCGTAGTCTGCATTTCTGATGAGAGGCGTGGCCTTTGGTTTGGGCTGGGACAGCCAATGAGAAGAGGATAGAAAAGGAGCTCTGGAGGCCAGGTGGGGACGTGTGGAGCTGCTAGCTCTGGTCCGGGATCCGAACCCACCAGCCTTGCGGGAGAAAGACAAGACTGCTCCTGTGGAGAGCCGCAGCCCCACAAGCCCCACACGGCAGCTGTGCCACGTCTCATAGGATTGCTGTGAGTCAGGATGATCCGGGAGTAGTGGTGTGTGTGTGTGTGTGTGTGTGTGTGTGGTGTCGTGGTGTCTACATTTTCAGCTTCTGCTTGAAGTGCTGGCAGTTCCCTGTTGTGTTAGTCTGGGTACTTTAGTGAAACAAATCCACAGAAACTCACATATAAGAAAGAGTTTTATATAAATGGTAAGTGCACATCAAGAAAACATCCCAACCCAGAGCTGCCCAAGCCCACAAGTTCAACATTAACCCATATGTCCGACACCAATCCACAAAGTCCTCCTCCATCTCACAAAACACATGCAATGATGCCGACTGCAGGAGGAAAGCTGAATCAGTGAACATGTAAGCATCTCAGAGCTGGCAGGGGTCTCCACAGGCTGCTCCAGCACCCAGGGCTGCATCAGGGTAGGTCCATGCGGCTTCTCCTCAGGGATGTCTTGCAGGAAGTGAGCCTTGCCAGCTGAAGCAGGGATCTGGCTAAGGCAGCTGCACTCTGGTCCGACCATCAGAAAGCAAGAGACCGGAGAACTTGAAAGGCGAGGCTCACCAAGCTATTTATCTCTCTGCCCTTCAATTAACCCCACATGTGTTTATCAGCCAGGTTGGCACAAGAAACTAACTACCTCACCTATCCACGTATTGCTGCAATGACTTCTCATTATCACCAGCCGAACTTCATTTGTGTGTGTGGTATTGTTGGATCATTTCCACAGTCTCTTGGGTCAACTCGTCCTTCTTTGCAATGGGCACAGACAGGGATCTCTTCCCGTCAGCTGGCCAAGGTAGCTGTCTTCCAAACTTCTTGGCATCCATGAGTGAGTGATCCCAGAGCTTCATTGGAGTGCTGAAACATTCTGGAGCAGTGTTCTGTCAGCTCCTGGCACTAATGACTTCGATGCAGTGTGGACTTCTGGTCCTCCTGAAATGGTTCAGTGCTGACCAACTCTTTCTAGTACAGCGACTCTGTGTAACCCTTGCCATCTTGTTTTATAATCTGTGGGATCCTTTAGAATTGCAACTCAAGTGTTGACATTTGCCTGTCTTTCCTTCCTTCCTTCCTTCCTTCCTTCCTTCCTTCCTTCCTTCCTTCCTTCCTTCCTTCTTTCCATACTCATTCTCTTCCATGGAATCAGTGCTGGCTCATAGCAGCCCTAAAGGGCAGGGTAGAACCACTCCTTTGGGCGTCTAAGGCTGTAAACCTTTACGGGAGCAGAAAGCCAGGTATTTCTCCTGTGTAACCAATCTGCCATGCCACCAGGGCAGCTTTCTCATGCAATGTAAGAGAAACCAAACATTACATTCTTATGAGGCTAGCCGCCAGAATTGTGAGTACTTGGTACTTATAAGACACTCAGTAAATACCTGCCCAACTATAAACACAAGTCAAGAATTTATAATTTGAGTGTGAAGACAGATAAGCTTACAATGACTTGAGAGGCATTCATTCGGTACGGTATGGATGTAGCCATGGGAGGTACTGGAATCCCATTAAGGAAGCACCTGATAGGGGCTGTAGCAGCCAACCCCGTGGAGGAAACCTGTCTTAAACTGGATCTTAAGGAAACCTGCGCGTTAGAGAGATCAAGAGGATGTAGGTGCTTGTTTTAGACAGAAAAGCAGCCCGAGACGAGCCGTTTTCCGCTTTAACGAGTAAGCAATCCTTGCTGTGAGGAGCCAACAACTGATCCTAAGAGCCAATTTGTCCTCAGAGTGTTTTTTCCCCCCATTATTCAGTGATGCCTCTTTTAACTGCCGCTTTTATAAGATTTTGTGTTGCAATTGTAGATTCACAGGGAATTACAGAGACTCATACAGCGAGAACTAGCGTTCTGGCCTCCCTCGATGTCAGCGTCTCACAAAGCTTTAGCACAGTGGTTCTCAACCTTCCTGATGCCGCAGCTCTTTCGTACAGTTCCTCATGTGGTGGTGACCCCCCAGCCATAAAGTTATTTTCGTTGCTACTTCATTGCTGTAATTTTGCTACTGTGATGAATCAGGTGAGCCTGCAAAAGGGTCATTCAGCCCCCAAAGGGGTTGCGACCCACAGGTTGAGAACTGCTGCTTTAGCACAACTACAAAACCAGGAGAGGGACATTGCAAACTTTCACAGAGCACAGTCTGTTTGGAAGCCATATGGGCCCTTCTCTCTCTCTCGGTTTGTACTTTTATGCAATTTTAAGACATGTGTCTCTTCCTGTAGTAGGAGTCCTGGTAGCATAATGGTTATGCATTGGGCTGCAATCTGCAAGATCAGCAGTTCAAAACCCCCAAGATTGGCAGCTGGAAACCCTCAGCCCCATCTTGCTATCAGGACCTCATAAAACGAGTTCAGACATACACCCCCACCTCCACTGTATTCTGAAAGAAACTGTAAAATTTTGCATAGATTCTTCTTGAAATGTCTGGTGAATTTTCTAATACTACTCTCGGCCTGGTGATTTCTTTTTAGAGGGGTCTCTTTAATAACCCAGGAGCTCTGTTGGCACTGTGGGCTGTGTGTTGGGCTGCTGATCAGAAAGTAAGCAGTTTGAGACCACAGAGGGAGGAAGGCGGGGCTGTTTACTCCCGTAAAGAGTCGATCTAGGATTCAGGGTGGGGGAGGGAGGGGATAAGAGGACCTGATACCAAGGGCTCAAACAGAAACTGTTTTGGAAATGATGATGGCAACATATGTACAAATATGCTCCATACAATGGGTGTGTGGAATGTTATGAGCTGTAAGAGTCCCCAATAAAATGATTTTCAAAAGCAAACAGAGAAATGCAACCAGAAAAGGAAAAAAAAAGAAAGGAGTTGCAGTCTCAGAAACCCACAGGGGACCCCGTACCCTGTCTGGTGGGGTCACTGTGAGGCAGGACCACAGCACAGCCTGGAGAGGCCTTGCTTACGATGGGACGGGGTTTCACCGTTGTGAGGAGGACCCTGCGGCTCAGGGAGCTAAGTCCTGTACCCAGACCGACACAGGATGAGGAAACAGACCTGGGCCTTGAATCTGGAAGGATCTCGTTCCAGAGACGCACGTCTCACCCCCGCTGCCCTCCCCATGGGATTGCAAGGCAGAAGTGTTGATGGAGTGGCTCTGGGGTCTCCCTGCGCTGTCCTGCAGGGTCTCCGCGAGTCGGTGTCGACTCGGTGGCAGTGAGTTTGGTTTGGCTTTTCCGTTCCTCTGGAGAAGATTCAAGGGGAGCAGAAATGTGGACCAATTTAAAAGAAGGCTGCAGACCGAAGTGCCCCAAGCTCAGAACACTGGCGGTGCCAGCAGTAGCATCAGAGGGTCAATGAGCATCACGATGATGCCACCATGAGGGGCCCCCAGGTCGGGTCTGGGTCCAGACACCTATGAACAACAAATGGAAACACTGCCAGGCCCCGGGCTACCCTCACATCTGCAGTTCTGCTTGACCATGATTGCAGCTACTGTGTCTGTGTTAGTCTGGGTGGACTAGAGAAACAAATTCATAGACACTCATATGTGTGTAAGAAAGAGCTTTATATAAAAGAGCAACTGTACATTAAGAAAACATCCCAGCCCAGTCCAGATCAAGTCCATAGGTCCTATATTAGTCCATATGTCCAATACCAGTCTGTAAATTCCTCTTCAGACTCATGAAACACATGCAATAATGCCAAATGCAGGAAGATCACAGGGCCGTGGGTGGAAAGTCTTGTGGATCCTGTGGTGGTGGAAGCATCTCAGAGCTGGCATGGGTCTCCTCGTGGCTCCTCCGGCACCAGGGCTCTGGTTCTATCAGGGGTCTCCATGTGGCTTGTCAACAGGAAGACGAAGCAGAGAGTCTGTGTACCTGTGAGCTATTTACCTCCGTGGCACCTCCAAAATGAGGTCATCAGGCTGCGACCTGATTGACAGGCTAGACTCCACCCCTTCCCAAGTTGACAGGAGATGATGATACTAGCACAGTGTCCATCCATCTCACGGACAGTCTTCCTCTTTTCCACTGACCTTCTACTTTGCCAAGCATGTATCCTTCTCCGGGGACCGGCCCCTCTGACCTGTGCATCTAGGGTTTGAATTAATTTTTATCTATTTCTCCAGAACACAGGAGCCCTGGTGGCATAGTGGGTTCAGAGGTGGGCAGCTAGCCTCAAGGCTGGTGGTTCAAACCTACCAACCATTCAGTGGGAGAAAGATGAGGCTATCTGCTCCCATAAAGAATTACAGCCTCAGACACCCTTGGGGGAAGTTCTACCCTGTCCTGCGGGGTCGCCGTGAATGCCATCAAGCCTGAACTTGAGGCCCATCTGTAACAGCAGCCTTCTGGACAATGAAGGCCACAGCACAGAGCAGTGCTCCTGGACTTGTCAGCCCGCCCAACGCTGCCAGGACTAAGTACCGCATGGCACAAGATACAGTCCTCTCAGACACACATGTCCTCGCCTCCCTGAATTGTGGCCCAGAGGGAGGGGAGGTGCGAGAAGGAAGACATGGGAGGAAGTGGGCCTGGGAGGTCCCCTTACTCTTCCTTTCCCTCTCCCCTACATTTTTAGAGCAAGCCAAAAAAACCCCGCTGTCATCAAGTCCAATGGCTCTATAGCACAGAGTAGAATTGTCCCTGTGGGCTTCATAGACCGTAACTCTTTATGGGACTTTGATGCCTGAATAGGGGCTTGAACCTTGGACCCTCGAATTGAAAGTCTGATGCACTATCCAGTCCCCTCATAGGCATGTGAAAGGTGGCCATTGACTGAGGAGGACAGAGCCTGGATGCATTGGAAGTAGCTGCTGGTGGCAGATATTCAGAGTGCCAGGGCCCTGAAAGCACACGCGCGTTGGCTTGGAGGAAGTGCTCCTTAGAGCAAGGATGGCGAGACTCCACCTCAATCCCTGGACGGATGTGCGAGACATCACACTTGGGGAACTGAGGGGCAGCAGAAACAGAGGAAGAACTTGGACGAGACAGATGGACACCGGGCCTGCACTGATGGGCTCACACGTAAGAACAAGGGTGAGGGGGGGCGCCCGCCCGGGTGGCGTTTAGTTCACTTGTACTTTGGGTCACTGTGAGTCGGAACCGACCAGACAGCAGCGAGGAACGATTCTGTATGAAGAGTAGAAAAGTCTCAGGGCAGTTGGTGGTTTCAAACTGCGGACCTCGTGGTTGGAGCCCCACACACCTACTGTTACCTGCTAAAGGGTGAACTTTAGCCTGGGAGAGGCCTCAGGGTGTTGGGAAAGAAAAGTAACCGCTCAAGACTGAATAGCCAGAGGCTGGTAAATCTGGCAGAGGACAAAAGCTTCTCTTTATCACAACAACCTTAAGAGCCGGCTGGTGCCCCCGAAAATGGTCCCAACCAATCATATCCTGAGTCTTTTCCCACCCAGAGAGCCAGTCAAGGCGGGCCTCCCAGTGCCCAGAGGGCCTCACCTACCACCTCACCTACCACCTCACCTACCATTGAGTGTCTCAGGGCTCCCATGGGCAGACTTTCCTCCCTGGACTCCTGTCTGCTGGGACAGCGAGGACTGGTCTCTGTTGGGCCCTCCTTTCCCCAACTCAGAACCTGGTGAGACCCACACACACACGTGCCCACACCCACCCAGCACACAGAGAGCCCCAAATGGGCAAGCTGGGTCCTCTCGGGCACCCACCCTGGCTGGGAAACTGGGATCTGGGCCTCTGCCCCAGCAGGATGAGCGTGTGCACACTCATACCCCACACAGCCACGGACCACAGTCGCACGCACACTGCAATCACATGCACTAAGACACCCACTCACACCCACTTGCCTACACACCACACTCACCCACACACCATACACAAACATGCAACACATTCACATACCATCCTCACACGCACCAACAAATACCCACTCACACAACACACGTTTACATATTTACACACACAACGCACTCACCTGCAAGAACACCACACCCCTCATTCACACCCTCACCCACATGCCACCCTCACAAGCACACACGCCTGGGCACATTCATACACCGCACACACACCACATGCATACAGTCACACAGAACACTCACCCATCGTCTGGGGTCAATGCCTTAGATGCAGGGTGAACCCCAGACCATGTGGCGGGGACACCCCTGAGGGCCGCTCCAGGGCTGTCTTTCTTTTCAGCTTTTCACTGTGAATTGGGGGGAGTCTTCAGGGTCGATCCGTTTCCCCACCATCAGACCTATCCTTGTCTTCCCCCGGCTTCAGTGCCCACAATGTGCCATCTCTTCTCCCCCCTCCTCCCTGGTTTTCCTGTTTGCATCCCGCCTTCTTCCCGCACCCTCTGAACGCTGCCTTGGGCGGACCCTGCCCTCCAGAGCACAGGAGGTGGTTCGTTTTAGACCTGTGCATCTCCCCAGGCCACAGTTCCCTACAGACCTGCCTCTTGTTTGGCTGAAAGTGGCCACAGTGTTGCGAGTTCCTATCCTGCCAGAAGGGTCCTGCCAGTTTCTATCCAGCCAGGGGTCCCCAGCCTCTCTCAGATTTTGAGTTTGTTCCGGTTTGTGCCCAACCTACATAGGACCTCCCTCTGTGCCATCCCAGGCAGACCCAGGACTAGCAGCGGGGTGAGAGTGGGAATCAGGGGGCACGCCGGGCTTCTCTCTGCACAAGATGGTTTCTAAGATGGGTGGGAAGGAGTCTCTGACACTCCCTGGCTCCCACGGAGGCCTCCGGGGATAGGGAGGAAGCCTGCTCCCAGCATGCCTCTCACAGCCACACCAGACGTTCTGATTGGACACTGGGCAGGGCGGTCACTCGGCAGCATTTCCCAGAGGGCAAAGGGTCCAGGGTCAGGAGTTGGGGAATGGACACTGGAGACCCCAGGGGACGAGGAGTAAGTGCAGTCCACGGGATGAAACAAGATGTGCATGGAGTGTGGTGTGCACCCCTGGTCATCAGGTGGCTGTCCCCCCAGGAATGTGTCCCTGAAGAACCCCTCCATCACAGACCCTGCCCTCAGTCCAGACCCCAGGGCTGGCCTCCAGCAGGGGTGTGGTTTTCTCGCCGTGGGCGTGGCCGGCTCTCCTCCGGGAGCCGGGAGCTTCTCCATTAGCATCTGAATCCGGTTGTTTTGATTGAAGGGGGAGGCCCAGCCTTTGTTGTGGGGACTTTAGGGCGCTGGTCTTTCCCCACTTTCCTTTAATCAGCTGGGATGAGGGTGGGCGGGAGGGGGGGGCGTCCAGGAAAAGCCACTCAGCGGCCGGAAATGCAGTGGGCACTCGGAGGCTGTCAGGGGGGCTGTGCGTGTGTCCTTGATCCCAGGCCTCTGGGCCTCCCACAGACAGGACGTCGGGGCGGACCTGTCTCCTGTCCCTCCTCTCCTGGCTGTGAGAACAGTGTGGGGGCACCCAAAAGAGTGCCCAGATTAGGATGAAACCAACCCAATGCCTTTGGAGAACACCATGGGACTTAGGGGGATGCTGGTGACCTGAGTCTCCTCCTCCATCAGGGCGACCCTAATGCCCCCACAGAAGGCCCGGAGGGAGATGGAGTGGCCAGGCCAAGGACACCGTCCACGTCTCACTCGGTGCTCTGTGAAGCCCCTCCCAGAGGCAGACACCAGAGGGTGTACCGAATTGGGTCTGCACGTCTCTCAGGGACCTGGACAAGTCATCAGGACAGGCCATCGGCCAGAACTTGGGCAGGTTCACAGGAGGGACGGGGAAGCACGTCACGCTTGACAAAGCAGAGGTGGTGGTGTTGCTAGGTGCAGCAAGCCGGGTCCTGACCCACACCACCCCTGCCCAGTAGAAGGGAGCACTGGCTATCCTCGCTGTTGTTCCTGTCGGAGCCCTCGGCGCAGGCACGGCGTGGGGTCTTCATCTTTTTCGCTGCCCCTCTACTTGACCAAAGCATGATGCCTTTCTCCAGGGACTGGTCGCTCAAGACATGGCCAAAGCATGCAAGATGAAGTCTGCCCATCTTTGCCCCCAAGGACCACCCTGGCTTTACTTCTTTTTTTTTTTTTTTTAACATTTTATTAGGGGCTCATACAACTGTTATCCCAATCCATACACACATCAATTGTGTAAAGC
>NW_022107431.1:2640157-2645154 GCF_000313985.2 Echinops telfairi
GCTATATCTTTTGATAGCCGGGCACCATCAGCTTTCTTCACCACATTTGCTTATTCACCCGCTTTGTCTTCAGTGGTTGTGTCGGGTGGCTTTACTTCTTCCAAGACAGATCGGTTTGTCCTTTGAGCAGTCCATGGTACTTTCTATAGTGTTCTCCAGCACCACAGTCCAGTCCACGGTACTCTCTACAGTGTTCTCCAGCACCACAGTCCAGTCCACGGTACTTTCTACAGTGTCCTCCAGCACCACAGTCCAGTCCACGGTACTTTCTACAGTGTCCTCCAGCACCACAGTCCAAATCCATGTATTCTTCAACCGTCTTCCTTGGTCACTGTCCAACTCTCATAGGCGTAGGGGGCCATGGGGAATGCCACGCTTGGGTCATGCGCACCTTAGTCCTCAGGGTAACGTCCTTGTTCTGCAGCACTCCCAAGAGGTCTTGGGCAGCAGAGGGGCAGCCAGAAAGAGGAAGACTTCAACCGAGATGGGCGGACCCAGTGGCTGAAACACCAACTGTGAGGCGAGGGCAGGACCCGGCGGCGATTCTGCTGTTGTGTGTCGGGTCAGAGCAGACCCAGGACAGCGAACATCAGCAATCTCCACACTGCGATGTGCGAGAGAGTGAAAAAGACTCCCTTCCCCCAGTTCCTCGACTGTGCCCACGGCCACATCTCAGTGGGGCACAAAGCTATAGAATCCTTGTAAACACAGATGCCTGAGGCAAGCCCATTGGGACCTTGGGAGAGCTTTGTGTTGGTGTCTGGATTGGGGCAAAGTTGGGGGGTCTATTTGGAAGTCAATGCTCAAGTGGACCCCTGCATGTGATGTGAATGCCCTTGTCACACGTGGCAGTGCCCAGCCACATTGGAGGGGTGCCTCTGGGCACCCCCCTGAGCAGCAGGCTGTAAGATGCTTCAGGGAGACTGGGGGCTGGTTTGGTGGGTCTCCCAAGATCACCCTTGCTGGCCCTGGCCCCTGACAGCTACCCTCCTGGATGAGCAGGTTCAGCGGACACCCTCCTGAGGACTTATGATGTAACAGCCCAAATTGTGAATGTGTGGCATGGGCACAGCAGGGGTTTGGATGCCAATAAGCACACGTGGCGATGTCCTGCCGGCCAGCGGCTCTGCTGTGAGATGGTGCGACACAGCCTTCAGGAGGTCTGGGCGCAGACATCTCCATGTGCACCCCTGACTGTGCACCTGTGAAGGAGGCCACGCCACCATCGTGCGCTGGGCCAGGATTCTCCGTGGTTTGGCAGTTCAAAATGGAAAACCCTAACTCACTGCCCAGGAGCTGATTCTGACTCACAGCGCCCCCCGAAGGATGGGGTAGCACCACCCCTGTGAGTAGCTGAGGCTGTAACTCTTTCTGAGAACAGGAAACCTCGACTTTCTCCTGCGGAGCTGCTGGTGGTTTGGAACTGCCAACCTCGTGCCAATCTGCCTCGGCTCAGGGGCTGGAAAGTGGCCTGTGAGAATGGTGATGCGGGCGGAATCACGATGCTGGAAAATCCAATCGCATCCTGCCACCAACTCATCCAGCTGGCCAACTCGTCCACCTTGGCTGCGTTCCAGTGGGCAGAGTGGAAACTGGCATCATCACCTGGGCACGAGGTCACCTTTGCGGCAGTCAGTGTCACCACCCAGGTGAAGCCAGCGGAAACTTGAAGCTCTGCCTGGGGCAACGCTGCCTTCCATGCCAAGGGCGTCTTGGTAAAGGTGCTCCTCAGGGCAGTGTGGCTGGTGACAGTGAGGGAAGCAGCTGGCTCCGTGGCTCGGTGACCAGGCCACATCTGAGGTGGGTTGGATCCTCACACACCTTGCATTGTGTGTAAGTTTGTTGAGATGAAGGAGAAGGCCGGTGGCCATCCTGGTGAGACGCTAAGGGGCAGCCCTAAGGCTGGGGCCCTGGGGAGACGGCGTGACTGCCTCGGATCCCAGCGAGCCTGGAGCGTGGAGGGTATCTGAAGGTCCTGGTGGAGCTGTGAGACAGACAGATGTTGTGGGTGCCGTCCTGGCCGTGGACGGCAAGGCAGTCACCTTACCTGCCCAGCAGAGTGTGAAGACTGCGTGGGCACTATCGTGATCGGGGTGGTGGGCCATCCGGGCTGCCTCGGCTGGCTGCTCAGGCTCAAAAGCAGAGGCTGCTTGGTGCTAGCCAGGTGCTGTCAGCCCGTCAGAGGGGAGGGGGCGGGGCTTTCTGGACCATGTGTTTCTCATTTTTGCGTGTGAAACAGTTTTTTCTTTTTCCTTTTGAGACAGTTTTAATAGATGACTTTTTTTGGACTACAGTGAACCCTCACCACTTCGCACTTCGACTTCCGCGGCTTCACTCTATCGCAGTTTTTGCGTAACAGCACCCACTGCCTACACCCGCTCCTTCAGAGGAAAAAGACGGCGACCCACCTGTAGAGTACATCCCTTAAGTCATTTCATAGGCTATTGATTACAGTGTTTGTAAGAACTAGGTATAATAATACTGTATGTGAAATATGTAATACTGTAAACTAGATGCCATAAATAATATAATAAATAACAAATGATAATTGTAACGTCCAAAATGTTTTACTGTATTTTCCCTTTTTCGTTTAATAAATTGGGTAATACGAGTGTAAGGGTGACTAAAGGGTGTTTTTTCATGTCCTCTATGCTCTAACTACGAAAATATTTGATTTACAAATAAGGAATCCTACTTTGCGGAATTTAATTTATCATGGTAGGGTCTAGAACCGATTAACCGTGATAAACGAGGGTTCACTGTATTGCTTTTAAAATGGAAACAACCTGCCCCCCCCCCCCCCCAATTGTCCTAGAACCTGGAGACCATGAACACAGAGTGGAAGGAAAAGAAAAGAAAAAAGCCCTGTATGCATGGTGGGTGAGTCTGGGTTGACCAGACACAATGGTGGGTGAGTCTGGGTTGACCAGAGAAACTAGTCCGGGGACGCTCATCCATGTGTAAGACAGAGCTTCATAACAAGAAGTAATTGTGCATCAATAACACATCCCAGCCCAGTCCAGGTCAAGTCCATGCGTTTGGTATTAGCCCACAATCTAATAGCCCATGACCTGCTCTTCAGACTCACGAGCACATGCACTGACGCCCAAGGCAGGAAGACCACAGGCCGGTGGGTGGAAAGCCTTGTGGATCCAGTGGTGGTGGAAGCATTTTCAGGGCTCTGGCTGCCATCCGCGTCACTCCATGTGCCTTGTCTGCAGGAAGACGAAGCAGAGAGTGAGTGTGGGACCCTCCTCCAGGGAGGAAGAAGTTCCCAGAATCCCCATGGGAAGGCCACGCCCACAAGGAGCGATCAATCAGCCTGTGACCTGAAGGACAGGCCAGACTCCACCCCTTCATTCTTTTAGCAAGGTGGTGAAAACAGCGGTGACAATGGGAAAGGTGTCTGTGTCCCTCCAGGTGGACTACCTGCTCCTGCATGGACACCAGCCGCTGCGATCCAGCCCCCAGAGACCGAGACAGAGGGGACACCACCATCAGGATAGCAACCCTAAGGCTGGCCTCACCCCCATGTCCTGAGGTTGGAGACCCCTCCCAGGAGAGAGACCGTCCAGCCTGCAGTGAAGAGGGTCCCTGGCCCCCCATGTGGCGAGTGAGTCATCCCGAAAATGCCAGAAACAGGAGGTGCTTGGGCAAACCCACTGAGTCTTTGCAGCACAAAGGGGAGGCTGGTGGCACCGTGGGTCAGGCCCTGGGTGCTGACCGCCCAGGTGGCCATTAGAACCCCCAGGCCACTCTGTGGGAGAACGATGGGGCCGTTGTCTTTGGTAAAGATGTACAGACTCTGGGCCCAAGGCCTCGCAGCCATTGTCTCAGGGGCACTGGGGTCAATTGACATCACTTAGCTCATAAACAGTGTCTACATCCCACTTTGCTGAGTAGCCACTGGGCAGCGAGGGGGTGGGGTGGGGTCCTAAAAGTTGGTGAGCACACACCTAAAGTGGGACTCTTGATTTCTCCCTGTCTGGGGGAAAGAATTCAGAGATGCATGGGAACAAGTGTGCGATCAGTCTAATAGACTGCTCCGACAGCCTCCACCACCCTGCGCCCAGAGGAACTCGATGGTGTCCAGCTCCCACCACCAACTGCCCGGAACGTCCTGGGTAGAGTGGGGAACACTGTGGGACCAAATTCAAGGTCATCAGAGAGAGCAGGCTCACAGGTCTGAGAGAGACGAGACATCACCCTTCAGGCTGGGCACTGAGCTCACCCAGGGCTCAAGTTTCAGTCAACCCCCTGGGGGCCAATAACACTAGTGCTGTCCACCCACCTTAGAATCACCGGCCATGGGGCATCCAAAGGGTGGCTTGACCCAAGAACAAAGTCCAGCCAGGGTAGGGAAGCCGGGGGAAGGGACGCTGGAAACGCAGGGCGGAACTGAGAGGAGTGAGACCAGGCCGAGCGTGCAGGTTTTCTACTGTTCCGAGGAATCAAGCCAGACGCTACATTTTCACCCAGTCCACAACCAAAAAGTTCCAACATACCTTACAGTCTCAGAGACCACGGAGTGGAATCACCTCAGGGTCGGAGGCTTGGTTTGGGATTTGCCAGGCGCCGAGGAGGCCAGAGGAAGAGGGCATCTGAGTTTGGTCTGGAAGGTTCCAGGTGGAGAGCTCTGTGAAACATGGCTTTCTCAGGAGTCCTGCTGCAGCCCGGGCTCCCGTGACCACCCACTGGGATCTGTGTGTCCACTCTCCTCCCAGCTCCTCCCTGAGATGCGGGTAGCCCTGCAGGAACAGGGCACCTGGTACCCAGCAGGAACCCCGAGTTTTCTGAATGACGCAGCTTCTGTTCACTGCCGTCCCCACTTCAGCATCAACGCGGCAAAGCAGGGGCTTTCACGGCTTGTGTGCACACACACCGCACACTCATACATATATTTTCATATCTGAGTTAGTTAATTGTACCAACCTGGCCGATAATCACATGTGGTGCTGGTTGAAAGGCGGAGGGATAAATGGGTGGTGAAGCCTCGC
>NW_022107431.1:2646754-2647329 GCF_000313985.2 Echinops telfairi
ACCTATATATACTCATAGCTCATATACACCAGACACTGCCCACTCACACACCTATATATACTCATAGCTCATCTACACCAGACACTGCACAGTCACACACCTATATATACTATACACCACACACTGCACACTCATATATCTATATATACTCATAGCTCATATACACCAGACAGCACACTCATATGCCTATATATACTCATAGCTCATATACACCAGACAGCACACTCACACACTTATATATACTCATAGCTTATATACACCAGACACTGCCCACTCACACACCTGTATATACCCATAGCTCATCTACACCAGAAAGCACACTCACACACTTATATATACTCATAGCTTATATACACCAGACACTGCCCACTCACACACCTGTATATACCCATAGCTCATCTACACCAGACACTGCCCACTTACACACCTATATATACTATATGCCACACACTGCACACTCACACACCTATATATATACGCATAGCTCATATACACCAGACAGCACACTCACACACCTATATATACTCATAGCTTATATACACCAGACACTGCCCACTCACACACCTATATATACT
>NW_022107431.1:2647619-2672573 GCF_000313985.2 Echinops telfairi
TCACACACCTATATATACTCATAGCTCATATACACCAGGCACTGCCCACTCACACACCTGTATATACCCATAGCTCATTTACACCAGACACTGCCCACTTACATACCTATATATACTATACACCACACACTGCACACTCATATACCTATATATACACATAGCTCATATATACCAGACAGTACACTCATATACTTATATATACTCATAGCTCATATATACCAGACAGCACACTCATACATCCATATATACTCATAGCTCATATACACAAGACACTGCACAGTCACACACCTATATATACTATACAACACACACTGCACACTCATATACCCATATATACTCATAGCTCATGTACACCAGACACTGCACACTCATACACTTATATATACTCATAGCTCATATACACCACACACCGCACACTCATATACCTATATCTACTCATAGCTCATATATACCAGACAGCATGCTAATATACCTATATATACTCATAGCTCATACACACCAGACAGCACACTCACACCATATATACTCATAGCTCATATACACCAGGCACTGCCCACTCACACACCTATATATACTCATAGCTCATATATACCAGACACTGCCCACTCACACACCTATATATACTATACACCACACACTGCACACTCATATACCTATATACACTGATAGCTTATATATACCAGACAGCAACCCCCCTATATATACTCAGCTCATGTACACCAGACAGCACACTCTGACACATATACTAAACACCACACTGCACACTCATACACATATATGCTCATAGCTCATATACACTGTACACTGTACACTCTGACTCACATATACATAGCTCATATACACCACACACAGCTCATATACATCACACACTGCTCACTATGACACACATAGACTCATAGCTCATGTACACCAGACACTGCACACTCATATATCGATATACTCATCTATATACACCAGACAGCACACTCTGACCCATATATACTCATACAAATGTGTCCCACACATACATCAGTGATATCGCACATCACACACACACCACACATTCAGTCATAACATGCATACCATACACTCACACACACAATCATACCCCACGCTCCCTCTGACAGCGTACACACATACTCATACCCAACACATGCGCTGATCCATGTGCACCCCCAGCCCCCACATCCCACCTGCATTGACACTGTGCCGCCTATGGCAACAGGCTGGCCAGACCCAGGGGTGTGTCAGGCTGCCACCAAAATGATGCTGACAGCAAAGTGCGGCCTCGGAGCACCTACGTGACGCGTACCCACTGACTAGTGCCAGCCTCAAACTGGGAACAGACCAAGCAGAAACGTGAAGCTGTGCCCTAACAGCCAGTCAGCAGCTCCATCTGATCGGATCCCAACGTCGGAGCGAGGTGTTAGAATGGGAAGAAAAGGAGAGAGGACCCAGAGCGTGGGTTTCAATGAGCAGGTTTATCTGAGTGACTGACCTGCCTGGGAGTTAGATTGGCATGAGAGTCAAGGGGGCAGGGAGGGGAGATTGGAAGACAGAGTAGAGAGAGAATAGCTGAAAGTAAGAAAGGGAGAGCCAGAGAGAGAGGAAGAGACAGAGGGACGGGCATGAGGCCACGGGAGAAGGTGAAGGTCAGAGAGCGCGAACAAGCGAACCCCGCGTTCATAAATGTTTGGCACAGACATGAACTACCAGGTCTAAAAGGAGCCTGCGCATCCCTCCGATGGTTTGTGGTGCCAGCAGAAAGGTGATGAGAGGGGGAAGGTTTCACGTTACCCAGGTGGGGATGGAGAGGGTTAGAGATGCCCAAGGTGGCTGAGAACCGCAGCGTTACTGCTGGACCCTTTAGAAGGGAAATGAGAAGCGAGGCGGGGCTGAATTTAAAATGTCAGCACGCACATCAGAACATGGTTCCTCTGGGTCTCGAAGCAGGTTCTCACTGCGTCCGACTGGCACACAGCCTTTGGAACACACCTCTTCCAGGTGGGAGGGGCCCTGGTGGTGGACTACTCATGGCAAGGTCAGCAGTTCAAAACCACCAGCCGCTGCCCCACAGAAGAAAGAGTAAACTCTCGGCTCTTGTCAAGAATTAGTCTCACAGGGCAGTCCTACCCTGCCCTGCAGGGTCCCTGTGGGTCAGCATCCAGTTGGCCCTGAGGCTGAGCTTCTCACCCTGGTGTCCAGGCCTCGGTCGGGGGACACACTGTGAAGGAGACACAGGAGAAACAAACCAGCGATCTATCTTGCTGGGGTTCTAGAGGCAAACTTTATCAGCGGTTCTTTAACCCTACCCTCTGGGCCAACTTGTTGATGTTAGGATCCCTGGTGGTGGGTCTAGTGGTAAAGTCTTTGGCTGCAACCCGCGAGACGGGTAGTTCAAAACCTCCAGCAGCTCCTCAGGAGAAAGACTGGTCTTCCTACTCTAGTAATCAGTGGCATCAGGAAACCCACAGGGGCCTGTACGAGTCAGCATGGAACCGATGGCCATCAGATGGCCCACTTGATGTTAGATGCCTGGAGTCAGATCTGACTCACAGCAACTGGTCCTGCGCCATCCTCCCATTGTTCTAATGTTTGCGTCCATTGTGGCGGCCACTGGGTCCATCCACCTTGTCCAGGGCCTCCCTCTAGCCAAACAGCAAAGGCTTTCACATCACTTCCTGTTTTCAAGAATCACCCTAAGCCCCACATCACCCGACTGTAACGGGCTTTTACATTTTAACACGGTTTTGGACAGCTTAGCCCACGGGCACTGGGGCACCCCTGCAATGTTCCAGCCCTGGCACACTGGCAGCTCCTTGGAGCAGCTCAGCCCATAGGCATCCCCCCCCCTGCAATGTTCCAGCCCTGGCACACTGACAGCTCTGGTCAGCAGGCCTTTCTTCTCCGGGAGCCCCTACCAGTCCAGAACTAGTGAGCAGCCACCGGGCCTCCAGTCTGGAGCTGGAAGTGGCCTGAGGGGAAGGGTGGTTGACAGCCACAAGATGGGGCATAAGCATACAATGAGTTTAGTAAGGACCTGGAAGGCAGGTTTGGGTCTCCCCTCACTTGTGGAATTGCTAATGGTCCCTTCCCTCCCCTCCAGCCTCTAGTTTGGAATTCTAGTACTTCCTCTGGCTGACCTGGGAAATTTTACAATCTGGGTGGCCCACCTGACATTACCTCTCTCTCCTTGGAGAAGGGGTGCTGGGAAGTCTAAGCCCTGTTGGTCCCTGCCTCTCTCCTGGAGGGGGATGGGGGGGCGGGGGGGGGATTGTCAGAGTTCAAGGGGACCTGCATTACTGGTGGAACCCTGCAGGCTCCTGTGACTGCAGTCTTGAGATCATGAAACCTGTATTTCAGAAGTAGTTATTGCCAAACTTTTTGCAGATGCGTGTGAACGCTGGAGGGTGGGAGAAAGAGAAGGACGTGCAGGAGACTCCCGGATGTCTGGAATAGAAAGGAGCCCAGGTGGCCCGTGGTGGCTCACTCCCTGCAGGGCGGCAGTGTGAGCTTGCCGGCCCCTCCCAGGGGGAAGATTTGGCAGTCAGCTTGCGGGAAGGCCGACAGCTTCGGGAATGTCCATCCTACAGGTGGCTGTGACTGGGAAGGGGACTCAGGGCCATGACTCACTCAGCTTTAGTGGAAATAAAACCCAAACTCAAACTCACTGCCCCATGGCCCCGCAGGACAGGGTAGAACTGCCCCCACCCACCCACCGTGGGTTTCCCAGACTGCCACTCTCTCCTGGAGTTAGAAAGGCTATCTTTCTGTTTGGAGCTGTGGCGGGGTGGGGGGGGGTGGGGGTGGGGGTGGGGTGGTGGGGTGGTACAGAAGGGCTTTACAACCAGACAGAGCAGGAGTCAACCTGGGGGTCTTCCAGCACTGGCCTTAGAGGTCAAAGGTGTTAACACCCCTGGGCTGGCAGTTGAGGCATCACAGAGATTACATATGCAAGTCTCTGTGCATACAATGCTCCCCCCCCCCCCAGCTCCTAACCCTAGCCTGTTCAGCCAGTGTCCGTGGGGGAGAGGCTGGCCCCTATTTCCACCAGGCCTTTCCCCCTCGGTCTGGTCTTTCCTACGGTGGGGACCCCTATTCCGGGTCTGTTCTCCCCCGTGTGCTGGGGGTGGGCTTAAGAATGAATGGCTAGGAAGCTTCTCTTCGCCTTAGTGGCTAAACCATGGGCTGCTATTTGAAAGGTGCTCCTCCTAACCCGTCCTGCAGTCCCTCACGGGAAAGACCTGGTAATCCTGCCCTGGCCAGTGGACCGCCAAGAGAACCCTGCGGGCAGGTCACTCCGTGCCACCTGTGAGTCGGCATGGCTTCAACAGCACCCAGCTGCCCCACTCACTGCACCATCCTTCATGCCACCTCTGCCCTTCAGCCCACTCTGACTCGGCCGACACTACGGGGCACAGGAGAAAGCTCCACAGGGTTCCCCCGACTGCAAACCATTACAGAGCTGCAGCCAGCCTCGTCTTTTCCCTGAGCAGAAGATGGTGGGTTGGACCCCGGACCTTGTGGTTATCAGTCCAATCCACTGCTACAGCAGGGCCCCTGGCACCCTCACAGGCCACCTCTGATGCAGGATGTCTCAGCGGCATCTGCTTCATCAGAAAGGCTCAAGACCTCCCTGAGCAGAAAAGCAAAACAGAACAGAAACATGAACAAACGCACCCAAGTAGGCCAGTGCTGTGGCTCCTGTGTTCACAAACCTGTGGGTATCTGTCCATCTGTGTCCGTCCATCAGTCTGCCGTGCGGTGCCGGCTAGTGTGTGGTTGTGATGCTGGAAGCTGTGCCCCTGGTATTTTCAAACGCCAGCCGGGTAACCCAAAGTGAACAGGTTTCAGCGGAGCTGCCAGGCCAAGAACAGATGCTGAAGGTAGTCCTGGAACCAAGTGGACACCACGGAGACACTGTCAGACTTGGAGACCCTAAGCACAGAAGCAGAGCAGTTGTGGGGGTGGCGCAGAACCACAGGCTCATTGTGGGTGGGAATTCAGTTGCTGGCACATTCAAAATGACCTGGTCTCTGTATCTTGGTGTGCACCAGGGAGGTCAGCACGTCTCGCTCTAGGGATCCACTCTACCCACTGGTGAGTAGACTGTATAAGAAAAAACTTGTGCAAGCCTTCCTCTGCCGTCGGTGTGCAAGCCTGTCTCTGTGATCAGTGTGCAAGCCTTTCTCTGCCATCAGTGTGTGAGCCTGTCTATGCCTTCAGTGTGTAAAGCTCTCTCTGTGATCAGTGCGCAAGCCTGCCTTTGCCATTGGTGTGTGAGCTGACTCTGCAGTCCTCTGGGTGGACTGTCAGCAGAGATACTGCCCTGGAGAAGACATCATGCTTGGTCAAAGTAGCAGCGAGCAAAAACGAGGAAGTCCCTCAACAAGACCGATGGACACAGTGGCTGAACAATGGACTTTAACATGTGTGTGGAGTGAGGGGGAGAGAGTCATCCCTTGAGTCAGGCACATAGCTCATGCTCTCGGCTGTTAGGTCGGGGGTGCTAGAACCCCCTCCCCCGGGGTGCCTGGAAGAAAAGCTAGGCAGTCCACTTCCCCAAGTCAGCCATTGAACACCCTGGGGTGGGGGCGGGGGGCGGCAGTTCTACCGAGACATGCCTGGAGCCAATGCCACAGCTAGGGGTCTTATTTACACAGACACTAAAGCCAGCCCTACTGGCCCAGAGTTGGTTTGGGTTGACCTGGAGACTATAGGGCAGGGCAGACCTGCTCAGTGGGGTTCTGAGACTGTAGATCTTTGTGGGAGCAGGTGCCTCCTTTTTCTCCCTCAGAGCAGCTCATGGGTTTGAGCCAAAGACCTTGAGCAAACCATCAAGGAGCCCATGGGGAATATAGATTTCTCTCAGGGCGCTGAGTCTCATCTAAAAACAAAAGTAAACAACAGGTGTCAGAAGACCCGAAACAATAATTTCAATGCGAACAAGGTGGGTCAGAGTGGAGACCCAAAGCCCATCCATAGACCATCGGACATCCCCTCACAGAAAGGTCACAAGGAAGAGACGAGCCAGCCAGGGTGCAACATAGCACCAAGGGAACACACAACATTCCTCTAGGATTTTAAGGCTACCCCCCACCACTGTTAGGACCCCAGTTCTAGCTTACAAGTCTGGCTAGACAGAGCATGGACACTGGTACAGATAAGAGCTCTGGACAAACAGAGTCCAGGAGAGAGAAGCCCCTCAGGACTAATAATGAGAGTAGTGATACCACGAGGGTAGGGGGAAGGTGGGGGGAGAAGGGGTGAAAGGGAGAACCCATTGTAATGATCGATTTACAAACCCCCCAGGGGGAGGAGGGAGACAGTAGACGATGTAAAATATGAAAATAAAAATAATCTATAAATGATCAAAGGTTCACGAAGGAGGGAGGGTGGGGGAGGGAAGGGTAAAAAGAGGAGCTGATACCAAAGGCTCAAGTAGAAAGAAAATGTTTTGGAAATGTTGATGGCAACATATGTACAAATGTGCTTGATACAACTGATGTATGGATTGTGATAAGAGCCCCCAATAAAATGATTTATTAAAGTTAATAAAAAAAACTGACTTGATGGCACCTAACAACAAAAACCTCACCACTCTATTTTTCCCCATAGAAGGCAGCTGCCATAAACACACACACTCACTCACTCACTCACTCACTCACTCACTCACTCACTCTTCTAAGGAGAAGGCTCCTTGTAAGCTTTCTTGCAGAGGCGGCAACAATGGGCCCAGGCACAGGAATAGGCTCTGGGGTCACATACAGGCTGCCCTCTTTCCCACAAATCCATGCTGCCAGAGGCACAGGCTGTGTTGCTGGCAGGGGCAGGGGCCTGCTATTGGGGAATTGAGGTGTGGGCAATGGGGCCTGTAAAGTGTTTCCTAAGTTACTTTGGGGGGAAGTTGCACGCAGAGCCCCAATCCTAAGACAACCAGAGTGGTTGTCTCCCATAGAGGGGTGCTTAGAGGGTCACAGAGGAGAAAGAGGGACCCTCCTCCTCCCCAGGTCTGGTGTCCCTGGGACTCAGTTCCAGCCTGGCTGAAGGGAGTTTTGGGCTGTAACACCCCCCCACCCCCACCCCCGCCTCTAGCTTTCTTGAAGGGCATGGCAGAATGGAGGGTCTTGTCTTGAGAACAGAGACAAAGCCCCCAGACCCAGACCACAGGGTTCTGGGAAGGAGGGAGAAGGCATGGCTACTCCAGGAGGCCTCGGCCTCCTGAGGGGCCCTGCCAGCCTGGGGGCATTTCCGGAGTCTTTGCCATCACACCTCAGATGGACGCCCCTCCAGGAGTGTGGGAAGGCCTTCCCGGGCATCAGAATGGGCCTTCTTTTCCTAGGTTTTGTTTCTGGTTGACCAACGCTGAACCAGTTTGCAAACTTCCAGACGTCCCCCCCCCCCACTTAAACCCTTTTCTTTCTATCCTCATTTTTCCCCTCAGCTCCTCCCCCCCCCCTGCTTATTTTAGGCATAGGGGGAGGCTCCGGCTGCCTGAGACCACCGACCTCACCTTTGGGTGTGTTGTGGGTGTGTTGTGTCCCCACAGTAAGGGGAGGGTTACAAGGATGGCCCTGGTAGGGCCCGCAGTCAGGGGCAAATGCAGGCCTTTTGGTGCTGCTTAGCCTAAGGAAGTCTCCTCCTGTGTCAGCCCCTGGGAGATTCCCACCACCCAGAGCAACAAAAGAAACAGAAAAACGCAGCGAGAATGAGGCGTCAGGTGCAGAGGCTGACTGCCAAAGCGGGAGAGGGGGTCGAAAGCCCCCCCCCCAACTAAGTGCCCGTCCCCCCACCCCTACCCAGGGGAGGCAGGCGTCTCCTATTGGAAGGTCCTGCTCCGGCACCAAGCCCTGCTAGGTGCCTCGAGGAGTCGTGGGAAAGCGGGGCGCTGATGCACACCCCCATCTCCCTACCCCACCCAGGTGACCACAGGCCAGGGGGTGAGGTGCATACGATAGGGACCCCCATGATCTGGAAGAACGGCTGAGTCGCCCAGCGTGGTCCCCGCCCCCCAACTTCCCCGACCCTCCCAGGAATGTTATTGTTGGGACCCCCCCACCCCCACTCCGGACAATTTCCTGCCCATTGTCACCTTCCTGCACTCGCCCGGCCTGGTTCTCACCGCAAGGTCATAAACCGCCACTGGCTGGCAGGCCAAGCCAGGATGCGCCCCCGGCCTCTGGCCCCTCCAGCCTCGCCCCAAATGGCCTCCCAACAGCCGGCCCCCGTGGCCCTCCGAGCCGAGGTCTGCCCGAGAGGGCGCGGGGACGCCCTGGGGAGCTTGCGTTCCGTCGGGCTACAGGGTGCAGGGGCCAGGGGTGCTGTGCCGGATTGTGGGACCCCCAGGCCCGCCCCGAGCGGGACCTGTGCCCTCAGGCGGCCGGCCCCTCCCCCGGCCGGCCCCGCCACGCCGACCGAGGTGCAAACAGCTGCGGGGGCGGGGGTGTGGGCTCTGGCCGTCGGATTAGCATGCGGGCAGCGGGACGCACTGGTGGCGTTCCCCGAGTCTGATGTGGCCGCCCGGACCAATGGGCAACAGCCCAGCACTTCAAAGGCCAGTGGCCACGCCCCCAGCAGCCGTCCTATTTAGGGTGGGGGGCGCCCAGCGCCGCCGCTGAGACCTGGCCTGCCCGCTCTGGGGAGTTCAAGTGGAGCCGAGCCTGCCTCGCCCTGCCTCGCCCCCCCGCAGGGTCGCGCTGGCCCCGGTCCTCGAGGGCACTCTTTCTGGCAGAAGAGGCGGTGGCCAGGGGGCGACAGTGGCTGTCGGGGCGCGGCTGGAGCATGGGGTCCCCGGGCGCCGAGGGCGCGGGGAAGGGTCTGCAGCACCGGCTGGACCACCTGCTGAGCGCAGTGGAGAGCGAGCTGCAGGCGGGCAGCGAGAAGGGCGACCCGACGGAGCGCGAATTGCGTGTGGGCCTGGAGGAGGGCGAGCTGTGGCTGCGCTTTAAGGAACTCACCAACGAGATGATTGTCACCAAGAACGGCAGGTGGGTTGGGTGCGCCCTCCGCCCGCGCCTCCAGAGCCCTCTCATTGCCCAGCCTCCCAACCACCCGGGAGGAAGGCTGGGCACCGGACGCGGTGGGCTGGAATCGCTACTGGAACTTAAGTGCGATGAAGGGCCCCTGGTTTTCCCTGCTGCTGAAATGCAGCGCCCTGCGCTTTCCCAGGCGGCTTGATCTTCCCAGGGCTCTGGGTCAGGGACGCTGAGTTGAGTATCAACCTCCACTGGAGGGCCCCGCACTAACGGCTGCGTGTCCATGTCCCTGGTCCGCTCTCTGCTCTCAGGAGGATGTTTCCAGTGCTGAAGGTCAACGTGTCCGGCCTGGACCCCAACGCCATGTACTCCTTCCTGCTGGACTTCGTGGCGGCCGACAACCACCGCTGGAAGTACGTCAATGGCGAGTGGGTGCCTGGGGGCAAGCCAGAGCCGCAGGCGCCCAGCTGCGTCTACATTCATCCGGACTCCCCCAACTTCGGGGCCCACTGGATGAAGGCGCCAGTCTCCTTCAGCAAGGTCAAACTGACCAACAAGCTCAATGGGGGTGGCCAGGTAAGCTGGGAGGGTGGTGCTGCCTATGGTCCCAGAGGCCTGTGTTGGGGTCATGTCTTTCCTTGTGGTGGTGGGGGGTGGGGGGTGCAGGGTTGGGCCCTTAATTAATCCTGCAAGGCATCTCCAGACCAGGGGATGGAAACAAGAGGATAGGACTCACCTTCAAAGGTGGGCTCACAGACCTCAAATTTAGGGGGGCGGGTGTGACCAGGAATGTGTATGCCCCAAAATTCTTTAGAGAGTGGGGTATGTCAGCAGGTACCAGCCTATGTGGCAACAGCCCATCAAAGTTAACTGTGCGGTGGTGTTTCCTGCGTGAGCCCAGCCCTGAACACACTTGTAAAAGCCTCCTTTCTAAAGAAGTGCCTGTAGTCCTTGGGGATTGTTTACAGCTGGACAGGTCAGCTGCAAACCAGGCTAAACTTTAAAGGTGGCCCCTCAGCCATGGTGGGGACCAGGTGCTTCATTCTGTCTTCAGTGGCTGGGTGGACACTCAGAGGGCCGGGGTGGGGTAGGGTGGGGGCAGCTTAGCCTCTCCTCCCCGTTTCCGAGTGCATCTGTGGAAACCACAGGTGTGAGATGCTGAGCCCCTCATCTGGGTCCCCCACTTTCCTATCCCTACTATCTGGGGGTGGTGGGGTAGTGGGCAGGTTGTGTTGTTCAGAGGTGGGACTGGACTGCCGTCTCTCTCTGTGTGTCCCTCTCAGATCATGCTGAACTCGCTGCATAAGTACGAGCCCCGGATTCACATCGTCAGGGTGGGGGGTCCCCAGCGCATGATCACCACCCATTGCTTTCCTGAGACCCAGTTCATAGCTGTGACAGCCTACCAGAATGAGGAGGTGAGGCAACCAGGGAGGGGGAGGGGCACGGGGGACAGATATGTGCAAGCTGAAGGGTGAGGGTCCAAATCGATATTCTCCATTGTGTGGAAGACACTCATGGGAGCGTCTAAAACCCAGGAACCAATCATTACATGCTCAGCACGAATGCTGGAAGCTGAACCCCAAGACGTTCAGGAGAAGCTTCGGAACATTTCTCAAGAGAAGGGCGCCTCTCTCCTCCCCAAAGGACAGGGTATCCCCTTCCTGCTCCCCTCCCCCTCCCCCTGTGAAAGGCCTCTCATCTCGGTGTACAATGCTGGTGTTTCGAGCAGAGCCACTCCCATCCGTCCCTGGTGGCATCTGACTCTCAGGGACAGTCTGTGATGTCATCGTGCCTTTACAGGTCATTGCCACCCCTAGCTAGAAGTTAGCAGAACATGCCCTCCCCAGAGCCAGACTGCATTTCATCCTGCTACGATTGATATACCTAGCATATTCGGTTAGCAGTGGGTTAAAACTCAAACCCAAACTCACTGCCATTGGGTCAATGCCGAGACTGTGAACCTTTTACAGGAGTAGAGAGCCTCTTCTTTCTCCCGAGGAGCAGCTGGTGGTTTCGAACTGCTCACCCTATGTATGTTTAGCAGGCCAACTTGTAACCTACTAGGTACACAACCAGACCTGTTGTAAAACATGACAAACTCACTGCTATCGACACGCTCCCAAGTCATAGCGACCCTCTAGGGCACCGTACACCTGCTTTTGTGTTTCTGAGACTAACTCTTCATGGGAGTAGAAAGCCTTGTCTTTCTCCCTCACGGCAGCTGGTGGTTTTGGACTTCAGACCACAGCCTGACATGTAACACACTATACCCCCAGGGGACTCCACACTTCTGTAGGTGGGATTAAAATAAAACCCTCACACTCTCTGTGATGAGCCAACTAACTGTTGAGGAGAATACAAAGCTCAGCCTTTCTCCAGAGCAGCCACTGAAGGTTTCAAACTGCTGACCATGTGGATCACAGCCCAATGTGTAACCCCTACACCACCAGGGCTCCTGGTGGGATAAGAGGCAGTGGGAATTCCATTTAGAAGAACAGCATTGAAAAACTCGATGCTTATGTGTAACATTTCCCCTTAAACTTACCGACAGCCACTGCAGAGCTCTGGAAAGGCATCTGACTTGGGTTTTCATGTTTCAAGGGGGTGTGGGGTGTGGTGGGATGGGATGGGATGGAATGGAGACTGGTAGGAGCCCTGGTGGCTTAGTGCGTTACGCTTGGGCTGCTAACCATAAGGTCAGCAGTTTGAGACCGCCAGCTGCTGTGCAGGAGAAAGACGAGGCTTTCTACCCCTGAGAGGATTTAACAGCCTTGGAAATGCACAGGGGCAGCTCTCCTCTGTCTTGTGGGGCCGCTGAGTCCGTCAGCATGGGCTCGCTGGTGGGGACTTTGGGTTTGGGTTTGGGTGCCTCCGGGAGACGTCTCCATCTTTGATGTTGTTGAGAAACACACTAGTCAATGCTGTTTCTTCTTTTGTCAGATCACAGCTCTTAAAATCAAGTACAACCCATTTGCAAAAGCCTTCCTTGATGCAAAGGAGAGGTGAGGCTGTGCTGAGCCCCCCCACCCCATCAAGAAATTGCATGGAAAGATGAGCCTTGGCGTGTCCTCTGATTTTCAATGTGCTCTCTTGGCAGAAACGACCCCAAAGATGTGCTCGAGGAAGTGGGGGACGGCCAGCCACCGGGGTACTCTCAATGTACGGTTTGTGACTTGGTCCCTTTTGCCCCAGGCACCTGGAGGAGCCTTGCTGGTGTGGTAGTTACTCGGTGGGCTGATAATTGCAAGGTCAGCCGTTTGAAACCACCAGCCGCTCCAAGGGAGAAAGATGGGGCTTTCTACTCGTGTCCAGAGTTACAGTCTTGGAAACCCACAGAGGCAGTTCTACCCTGTCCTACAGGGTCACTATGAGTCAGCATGGACTCAAGGGCAGTGACTTTGATTTTTGGCCCAGGCACCTGGGTTCAGCGGGAGCCAACCAACTGAGTGTAGAACCTGTGGGTGGAGAGGAGGGAGGGAGCTGAGTGCTGGAACCTGTGGGTGGAGGAGGAGGCAGAGGAGCAGAGTCACCTCTTGCCTGGTGCTGGGGTTTGGAAAATGTCACAGTTCTTGGCCCTGGCTTCCAATTGGGCTCTGGTACCCTCCCAGTATATGAGAGTTTAGTACAAGTTATAGAGAAGGGGCCTGGGCCTGAGGCTGGGACATGAGGGCCTTGGTAGGCGTTGAGACTACCCTGAGGGGCCCAGAAAGAGGTCAGCATGAGTCTGGGAGGCATTCTGTTTTATTGGGTGATGACCACCGGAGGGCCATCTCTGGGCTGGCATTCAGGGACAAGTGTGGCTCTTGGGATGGCTTGTGTGCTCAGGCTTGGTTATGGGGGAAAGGTGGCTCCCATCTGGGAGAATCCCATTTTTGGGTTCTCCTGGGAGTCTCAGGAGACAGGAATGGTGCCAGACAGGGAAGTTAATGAGTCAGTGCAAGGGCAGCTTGCTTCCACCGTACACAAATGAGGAGGGGTTGTTGAGTGGAAGCAGCTGGCACCAGGAGTCCTGGCCCCAGGGGAGTCCTGCCCCCATGACTCCCCACCTCCCCTGGCTGATTCAGTGATTCCGTTCTTACAGTGGTTGAGCCTGAAGGCTGACCACCCTCAGGATTAGTGTCTCCTAAGGACTTGGGGAGAGTCCAGTAAAGGCGCCTGGGGGTCTCTGGGGAGTGTTTGCTGGTCAACATGCTGGGGGGTTGAGGGCAGTCAGAGGTCCATGGGAAGAAAGGCCAGGTGGTCCCTCCACAGGACTCTCCACTGGGAACCCCATGGGGCACGTCCAGGTCGACACTTGGGGTCATCTTGAGCTTGGATTGACCCTGTAGCAAAGTGCCATTTAAGGAGGCAGGTTGGGTCTGTAGTCTCCTGGGCACCTCAAGGGTCCACTGCAGTTGGATACATGGCTGCCCTGTGGTCTTGGTGTGGTGTGTCCTGGGGGTTGAATATGCTAAGTGCAGTGTGAGGTTGAACATGTGGTTGACCTTTGGGGTCAGTGTGGTGTGTCCCTCTGATGGGATATCCTGAGCGTAGTGTCCTATGGGTTGGACTCATGGCTGGCCTGTGGCCTCTTGGTGTGGTGTGTCCCGCAGGGAGGATGTCCCATGGGCTGGCCTGGAGCATCGCCGTGGAGTGGAGGCAGACTCGGCCCTGCCCCGCCCCGGGGTTGTTGGCAGACACAGACTATGTTTAGGGGCAGGGGATAGGGATCTGGGGGGCAGATGGGCCCATCCCTCACCAAGACCCCGGGAAAAGCCCCACAGCTCCCTTGGGACCCCACTTGTTGGAATTGGGCCGCCCAGGCCCCTGTCACCCAGCCTTCTTTCCCACAGCAGGGGGGTGGCTTCTTCCTGGAACCAGCCCGCTCTGCCCACCTGCCAGTCCTCACCCTCAGTTTGGTGGCCCTCTCCCGCTCCCCTCCACCCATGGCTGTGATCGCTACCCTGCCCTGAGGAGCCACCGTGCATCCCCCTACCCCAGCCCGTATTCACACCACAGCAATTCTCCAAGTAAGTCTCGTTGGGCACACCGGGGCTCGGGGATGGCAAGGACAGGTGGGGAGGACACAAATAGTGATGGGCTTAGCGTGAACCCTGGGGACTGTGGGTTTGAGTCCTGGCCATCTGCTTCTGGAAAGTCCCACCTGGGAAAACCGAGCAGCTCTGCTTGGACATGGTGGTGGTGGTGGTGTCCCTGGGGGTCCTGGAGGCAGTGCCACTCCCAGTTCACCCCTCCTTCCCCCGGGTGTTCCCAGCCTTGAGGGTGTCCCTGGCCTACCCAGTCACCTTGGGAGGTCCCAGGTGAGCTGGTCCCTCGGATGGTCCCAGGGCTGTCTGTCCAGGTCATGGGCTTTTACAGTGACCCCTAGGGGTAAGCAAACATGGACATCACTGGCTTTGACTGGACATGCAGACTGGCGTGTTCCTGGGCCTAGACCAGCAGGATCAGCACCACCTGGGTCGTGGGGGAGAAGGCCTACCCAGAGGGGCTGACTCTGAGTTGGGTTGGAGGCTGGATACTCTCAGAGATGCCACGGAGCAAAGTCCTGGCAATCTCCTTCTAAAAATCCATAAGCATGGGCGTAGGCAGCTGTGCTGGTTCGGGGGCAACCTGAGCCCTCAGGTGACTGTGCATGAGCCACTTACTTCCTTATGACTTGTGAGTCACCACGTCCTTCACGAACATCCTGTGTGCCTCCAATGCCCCCTAGCCCTGCTTCAAGGGGGAGGGACAACTAGGGGGTCCCCAAACCAAGGAGGCAGCTGCCTATAAACAAGGTGCCTCATTGGTGGGGACCAGTCACTGTCTGGGCCTCATTCAACCAGGACCAGGCTCCAGACTGGAATAGCATCCCCTCCTCTTCTTGGGGTGCTTGTGAAGATGGACACCCACCGGGGCAGCTGTCCTTTGGCCCCTGCAGTCCCCTGGAGTTGGGCTCTCCAGTTTCCAAAGTTCCTTCCAAGTGGTAATGACATCACTCAGAGAAGAGCAGGGTAAAGTGATGTCCCCGTTGACGGGTGACGATTGGGACTGTCACCCCAATCCAGAGTTCTGGAGTTCTGCTTCTCTGGGATAACCATAGGTCTGGTGAGGAAGAAAAAACCTGTCTGCTGAGCTAGGCCCCACACCTGTGCACAGGTGACCTGTCCACAGGCACTGCTGTGAGAAGCAGGCAGGCAATGAAGCGAGCACAGTTTCCTTAGTTCGAGGTTCTGTTTGCTTTCCCCTGGGGGGTCATTCCAGGGAACCGCGAGAATTGATTTGGGGGGTCCCTGGAGGAGCAGGTGACTTGATTCCACGCTTGTTCTCCCATCTCCAGCATTCGCGGAAACTTCACCTGCGTGCTTCTCCATGCTGCAGCCCCCTGACAACTGGTCAGGACTGGGCACGCCTGCCCATACCAGTGTGCTGCCCGTGGGCCACAGCTCTGGGCCCCCGACCGGCTCCAGGTAACTTATGTCAGGACAGATCGACAGGCTGTCGGGGCAGGCCACTGGTTTCTTGCATCCTGGCTCTGGTTCTGTGCCTTTGTTGTGTGTGGGGGTGGGTGGAGGGAGTGGGGGGTGGCTTCTTCCAACAAAGGCCCCAGGCACACATGGACACGGTGACACTGAGGCACCTCTGGGAGGACAGAGTCCTGATGACCCCATGTTCTGCCACAGTAGGTCAGACCAAGATCTGGACTGGACTAGAAGGAACCAGGACTCGGAGCTGGCCTGGCCACTTCTAAATCATTCCGTGGATGGGTCTCCAGCTTCCCTAATCAGCTTCCTTATAGGTACAGAGCACCAGCCTGTCTTCCTACAGGTGCCCTGGTGGACACGCTGGTGGGTTAAGCACTGGGCTGCCAGCCACGCGGTCAGCAGTTGGAAAGCACCAGCTGCTCTGGGGAGAAAGACGGGGCGCTCATGTGTCAGCATCCCACAGGGGCAGCGCTGCCCCGTCCTGTACAGGCGCCAAGAGCCGGAATCAGTTCATTGGCAGTATTTGCTTTTGTTTTGGTCTTTTTACTACAGGGTCTTGAGGGTCAAGATGTGCATTTGAAAGAAAGGTTTCTAGAATCTTCCTAGGCTAGCAGCTGTTAAACTAAACGGGGTTGGCAAACTTTTGAGATGGGAGAGCCAATGCTGTCCCTCCCAAGAATTTAAAAACTATTCAAGAGCCATAAATATACCTTAACAAATGAAGTCAACCAATTCTCTGAATAGTATCCTTCAAAGATTTTATGAATGGAACTGTTTTATTTTCATTTTCAGAGAGTCAAGGTCTGCCAATCTCCATCCCAAACTAAAGCTTGGTTTCCCTGTGAACATAAAGTTAAAGACCCTGATAGACAGATGACCCCGGGTCACCAGCATACCCCGCCCCCACAGCCGGACTCAGCGTCCGATCCTGACAGCCTTGAAATGTTTCTAAGGCTTCAATCTTTCACGGAAGCAGGCTGCCTCATCTTTCTCCCTCAGAGCGGCGGGTGGGTTTGAACTGCTGGCCGTACTGTGGGCAGCCCACACTTGACCCTTCCTGGCGAATGGCGCCTTGCGGTCACTCTGAGGGAGAGAGCGGTCACTGTGAGGGAGAGAGCGAGGCTTCACAAAGCCAGCTTCGGGCTACTCGGACTTCCTTTCTCCATAGGGCCCCTCGGATAAGGGCTCGGAATACTCACAAAGTCAGGAAGGGCCCGAACAGGCTACAAACCATACTCAGGTGTCCAGACCTGAAAATGCTAAGCCCTTTACTGTATGTTGTAGTGGAGTCAGAGCCAACATAGACCGCCCAGTCCAGCCCCATGCTCACAACTGTTTGTCTTGCTTGATCCCATTGCCGTGGCCTCCTCGACTGTACCATGCATGATGTTCCTTCTCCAGAGGCTGGTCCCTCCTGGTCATGTGCATGGCTAATGTACTCGACAAAGCCCTCCCAATCTTGCTTCTCAGAAGCACTCGGACTATCCTACTTCCAAGACAGACTGGTTTGTTCTTGGCTCCGTGGTGGTTTCTGAATTCTTAGCCAGCACCGTAACTCAAAGGTATCAATTCCTCTGGTCTGCCGTAGTCCTTGTCCGGTTTTCCATGCCTATAAGCCATTGAACAGACTGGCTCAGGTCAGGTGCGTCTTACTTACAAAGTGGAAGCTGTGCTTTTAGCATTGCCCCCCATCACAGGGGGTTCACGGGTCCTCCCCCGACCCTGGTGCTGGTGTTAACATTACAGATTCTCTGAGCTTGAACAAGGATGGGGAAAGGATGTCGGGCCCAGCACACACCTTTGCCAGCGTTGAACCACACAGCATTCCTTTGTCGGTTGGAATGCCGGCCTCTCCATCTTCGAAGCGCTCCTTCAGTGTTGTTTGTGACGAGTTATGATCCACACAATCGCACGCCTTTGTAGTCAGCAAGCTTGTCATCAAAATCTTTCTGGCATTTTGTCTTCGTAAGCGAGGGGTGACCTCTGTTCCATGGCCTCTTCTGAGAACCAGCCTGGGTTTCTGGTAGTTCTCCTGGTTGCAGCTGTTGGAACAAGCTCTGGGGATACCTTGGGCGTGGTTCGAATCCACCAAGCACTCTGGGAGAGGGAAGGGTTCACGGAAGGAGTCACAAAGCCTCGGAACGTCAGCATGAGGGTCGGCATTCACTCGGGACGGTGTGTTGGGTGGTGTGGTGGTGCCACCAGGGCTGGCTTGCACGTGCTCTCAATGGCAGGTCATTCCTGCACTCCCTGGGTCGCTTCCAGGTGCTTGGCCAGGTCGCTGTCTTAGAAACTGCACAGCAGACGCTTCTTCGCAGCATGGCATCCCCTTGTTGAAGAACCCCCAAAGTGTAGCTAGGGCCTTACTTATTTCGGAGAAGGACTCTTGGAAACTGCCCTCCTTCCCCAAACCAAATTTTTAGTGCAGTCTTCTCTGTGGGCTTCGTGTTAGCGGGAGCCATGGCATGTAGTTTCATGCGTGGCAGCGCATGGGGACTCAGGTGGACCTCCTGCCTTGGGGGAATGGCTGCTGGCAGAACACGCAGACCCTCTGTTCGCCATGTGCAAGTGTGCTTGGGATTTGTGTTCTGTGGAGAAACGTAGCTGGCGCAGCACATACACTGGTCCATGCAGTGTTATAGAAAGGGTTATAGAGGGTTATAGAAAGTTAATGGGAAAAATCCCATCACCTTTCAATTCCATTCCTTCCCAAACTTGTTTGTTGAAGGGTCAGTGGGACTGCTGTCCACGTCAGCATGAGCCAGTCCCCTCTAGCACAGAGGACAGGACCGCAGCTGGCCGGCAGTCCCACCTGGTGCCTCCGACTCTCACTGGTGTGTCTTTTTTTGCAGCCAGTTCCCCAACCTGTGGTCTGTGAGCAATGGTGCCGTCACCCCAGGACCTCAGACGCCAGCCATGGCCAATGGGCTGGGCGCCCAGTTCTTCCGAGGGCCCCCAGCGCACTACACGGCCCTCCCCCACCCCACCTCGGCAGCGTCCTCAGGGTCCCCGCTGTATGAAGGGGGAGCCACAGCCACAGACATTGCTGACAGCCAGTACGATGCTGCGGCCCAAGCCCGCCTGGCCGCCTCGTGGACACCCGTGTCTCCACCCTCCATGTGAACCTCTCCGGAAGATGCCGAGTCTGGCTGCGCTGACTGTGGGTGGCCCGTGGATGGCTCTGGGTGTGGGCGCAGGCTCGTGGTCACAAGAAGGAAGCCGGCCCTTCATGAGGGCCTTGGAGGACAGGAGGAGTGGGACCTGAACTTGAACTGCCTTTCAAGTGTAGAGAAGAAACCGAGACATCGGGTCCTCCAGTTGCCTGTCATCTGAGGTCCGGTCTAACCCGGGACAGCATTGACGTGCTCCCAGACAAATTTAAGCATGAAACTGGCAGTTGTCCAGCTCCCCACGCCCCATTATTCAGGCTAAAGTTGCCCACCAGGCTCCAGACGCAGCATCTAGGTGACCCAGCGCCACCCTGATTTCCAAGCCCCTGGTTTGGGTTCTACTTCGGTGAGAGCAGAAAATCAATGAACGCACCCCTGTCTTGGGCGAAGTTGTCAGGTCCCTGTGCAGTTGCTGGGGTGGGAGGGTCGCTGACCCGTGAAGGCACAGTGGAAGGACCTCTGATCTTAGCTGAAAGGGAAGATGACGGCTCTGCCCACTAGAATGTTTATTTTGTAGTTGGTCTTTTGTATTATTGAAGCTGCCGCGCCAAAGACAATCAGCAGGAAGCATTTTCTGCACAATAAAGGCAATATGCACACTGGCTGCGCGTGTGGTTCTTCAAGGCCCTCCTCTCGGCTGCCTGGGCTTCTGCTTTTTATGGTTTAGAGCGGATGGGAAAAAAGTCCCCCCACCCACCCATGCTCCACAAGCACTCCGATCGGTGGAATTTGTGGACTGACCCGAAGGTGTCAAGTGCCACAATGTGATTTGACATGATTTCCAAAAGCAGTTTGAGATGGGATGTGGGGTGGCAGCAGAGCAAACAGAATCATGTGGGGTGTTAACCCAGCATGCACAAGTGCTGACAATGAGGGACCAAGGTGGCTGCTGGAGATGGGAGTGAGACGGTGGGGCCACGTGGGTAGGAGAAGGAGTGGGCAAAGTGGAGTGGTGGGTAGGGTGAGGGGGTCTTGTGGAAGGATCAGATGGAGCGGTGTGGACAGGATAACATGATGTGGAGAGGGTGGAGGGTGGTGGTAGAGATGAAGCGTGGGTAAATAAGGTGGCTTGGTGGGAAGGATGATGGCACAGTGGGGATACATAGGATGAATGATAGGGACAAGGTCCAATGCTGTGCTTGTCTGCTCTGGCCAGAGGTGAAGGGCATGCACAGGTAGATCAAAAACTGAGTCGAACCCGTGAAACCCAAACCTTAAGGAAAATGGGAGATCCCAAACTGTCTCCAGCGTAACCCTGCCTTGAGAAAGAGCACTTCTGTGTTTCGAAGCTGAGCCATTGTAGCTGTCTGGAGAACTGTCCCCATACTGGACTCTGGCAACATACCCAGAATCCTCAGGGCCTAATCACTCAAATCTCTCTCTACAGCGCCCAGGGCTTCCGTTGTGAGGGGAAACATGTCCTTCCTCATGTTTAAATATGTTTCTGAGTAAAGTACTTTTATTAAAACGAGGGAGCTGGATCACAGCCCCGCCTTGACCATCCATCTCTAATGACTTCTGGTGGAGAAGGGCGTAAGCATGAACGAGCCAGACGAGGTGTGGGGAACAACATTGCTGGTGCTCGGTGTGAGGTGTTCCACCCTTGAGGCCACTGACCTGAGGAAACAACCCATTTCCATTTCTGCAAACTCACATTTGTGCAGAGGGATGTGCGGGGTACCTTTTCAGCATGGCACTGAAGCAGGGGGCCCAGAATACACACACAGAGGTGGCCTCCGCTAAGCCGTCCTGGTGGCACAGTGGTTGTGTGTTGGGGCTGAGAAGTTGCTCTGTGGGAAGCAGCTGAGGGGTTCTACTCCCTTAAGGATTTGCACTGGGAAACCCATGGGAACAGTTCTTCCCTGCCCTGCAGGGAGGCCAGGAGTTGGAACCAACGTGATGCAGTGAGTTTGGTTTTATGATTCCATTAAAAAAAGTGGAAAAACCCAAACCTCTGAAAACACCAGCTAAGGAGCCCTGGCAGCACTGTGGAAGAAGTGTTGGGCTGCTAACCACAGGTCAGCGGTTCAAACCCACCTTGCTGCTGCTTGGGAGAAAAAGGAGGCTGCCTGCTCCTGTAAATATTTACAGTCTCAGAAAACCTATCTTGGGTTACTATGAGTCAGAATGGGGCTTTGGGGTGGGGTTAACATTGCGCTAAGGATATATGAACTTAAGGTAAACACAAGTGTCCCACTGAAGTTTGCCAAAGTCTCCCATAACTGGCCACATGCCAATGCACTTTGCTTCCCAAAGCTTATGGTCACTGGTCATGTGCTGCTCCCTTGCGATGGTTGGTTGGCCAACTGTCCTCTTCCCAGAGCATCACCCACCAGAGCAGCCTACACACCAGGAGACCATTGGCTTGATGGAGCTGCTGTTGGCCACCCTTGAGGCTGCTCTGCCTCACGGAGACTATAGGCGCCATAGATCCCACCACAGCCAGTCCAGTGCCGCCGCCGCCATCATCATCATTATCATCATCATCATCATCATCATCATCATCATCATCATCATCGTCATCATCGTCATCATCATCGTCGTCATCGGTATACTTGAGCTCAGGGCTCAGGCTCCTCATCTCAGTGAGGGGCTCTCTCACTGACCTCTGTTTCACCAGACACGATGTCCTTGGGTGGGGATCGGCTCGACTGGAGGCTGTGTCCAAAGCAGTGAGCCTAAGCACCTGCCATCTCATGTCTCAGGAGCGTCTGGCTGTGCTTCCTTGAGGACAGGTTTGGGTGCAGGTAATGGTGTCTCCTGAGGAGGAAGGGAGGGCTTAGGAGTGCAGACACTTGGAGGTGGAAAGGGGTCGGGGTTCTTCAACACCACAGCAGCTCTGGGATGAGGCACAGAGAAGGTGTCCTGCCGTCGGTAACAGTGTGGCTTCCAGGGGCCAAGTACGTCTGGGAGCAGGCAGCTCACTACACTAAAAAAAAATGCCTGCTTTCAGGACCGACAAGCGTCCAAGTCGCACCACCTCATTTAGACGAGTGTGCCACACGCTTCGGACTGCCCAGTGGGTGTCACGTGGCCCACCAAGTTTCCCCATGGAGCCGTGTTGATCCGAGTCTGATGCAATCGCTTTGGGTGACAAACAACCTCAACAATCTCAGGAGCTTCCAAGACTAATATTTATTTCTCAATCCAGCTGGGCGTCCTGGCAACAAGGCTGGCTCCGTGCCTCTCCTCTGGCCAGGGAGGGCCCAAGCTGACCCCCGGGCCCTTTCAGCAGGGACTGGGCTTCATGAGCACACATTTCCGGCACGCTCTTCTAGAGAGAAAAAGCCTCCTGTGCTTCCCGCGCGACTGCTCCGAACCTGCCTCCTGTCACGTCCACTCACATTCTACCAGCCAAAGCAGGACCCACTGCCAAGTCCTACCGCAGCAGCTCAAGGAGTTACAGCCCACCCTTGGGGGGTGGAGCGTCAGTGACTGGCTGGCATGAGTCAGAACTGACTTGATGGCACCTAATAGCAATTGATCCGACTGCTGCTCTAAGAGGCAGAGCCTTCCACATGTCCCCAGGGCACTGGTCTCTGCCAAGTGAGGGACACCTCTGTGGCTGTTTCCAGTTGGCTGTGATGGTCCACAGACCTCAGCGAATTATTGGCTCTCCCTGTGCTTTGGTGCCCTTAATTCTTAGCCTTGTCCTTTTTCTTGAATCCAGGATGATTCGATCAAGCTTTGTTGTCTCCTTGTAGACACTAGAGATGAACTCAAATCCCCCTGCATGCAAAACTCAAACCCACTGCCACCGAGTTGATTTCGACTCACAGCAACCCTATAGGACAGCATAACTGCCCTGTGGGTTTCTGAGGTGAGAAGGCTCTATGGGCATAGAAAGCCTCATTTTTCTTCTCATGAGGAACACTTGGTAGTTTCAAACTATTGACCTTCCATTTAACAGCCCCGCTTGTAACTCACTGTGCCATCAGGACTCTTTTGGTGTTGGGGAAGAAAAGTGGATGTACGATGGACTACCGGAAGAGCAGATAAATCTGTCTTGGAAGAAGTACAACCAGAATGCTCCTCACAGGCGAGCATGGTGAGACTTTTTTTCTTCATGGTCAGAGACAACGAGGAAAACCCTTCAAGAGATGGATGGACACTGTGGGTGCAAGTATGGGCTCAAACATAGCAATAGTTGTGAGGCACAAGTAGTGCTTCTTCCTGTTGTACTGAGAAGTTGTGTGTGTCACAGCCACGCGATGTGGCACCCGACAGCAGCAACATCGTTGATTGGGAAATGCCTGTACTTCAGGAAGGCTGTCGTGACCCCTACTTCACCTGTGTTGGGGGCCGAGGCTCCAATCAGACACTTCCCTACTCACAGTCAAGAGTGCAATGGGTTTTGCAAAAGCCAGGTGACCTAAATGCTGCTGGTTCCCCTGGGCTTTCTTGGAATGACATAGTGAGAAGCAGGTGCAGGGAAATCTAGGCTTCCTGCGGCCACTAAGAAGATAGATTTCCCCCTTCCTCTACACGTCCTGGAAGACAGGCCAAAGTGATGTCAAAAGCAGTTGCATGGTATTTAACAGATGTGTGGCGCTGTGCAGCATGAAGACGGAAAGCCCCCTGCCATGAGTCGATTCTGACTCAGTCACCCCAGAAGACAGGGCAGAACTGACCCCGAGGGCTTCCAAGAGACAGCAGCTCTTTATGGGACGAGAAAGCCCCATCGTTCTCCCGAGGAGTGGCTGGTGGTTTCAAACTGCTGACCTTGTGGTTAGCAGCCCAATGTGTAACCAGTGTGCGGCCAAGACTCTAATGTGAACTGTAGAGTTTAGTTCACGATGATGTATGGATGTTGGGTGGCCGTTTTCAATGTTTTACAGCTAGCAACTGTGTGATCGGGGTGGGGAGGGAGGTAGCATCAGAACTTGTACTTTCAGAACAATTAACTACAAACCTACAACTGATCTAAAAATAAGTGTATCTAACACACAAGTGCCTGAAGTGTAGAAACACTTTGTTTTAATGACTTCACTCTCAAAATAACCTCCTCCGGGCCAGATGGGGCCTCCATAGTCTGCCTGAAGGGACAGTGTTCTTTCAGGCCACCTCTCAAAACGAGCAGGTGCGACTTCTTGCAATATCAGTCCCCTTTCCTTTTCTGCCAACAGCTGTGGAACGTGACTTTGGTTGGTTTGTGCTACAGAGGCAAGAAGCATCCAAACACAGAGGTTAGACCTTGGGGGCTGAAAGAAGGGTACTCTCACAGTGAAGGTGGAAATGTGAACAGAACTGTCCACCAATGTCCACGGTCGCACATGGGTCACAACACCCCAGAGATGGAAGCAACCGAGATGCCCCCGGCAGATGAATGGACACACACGGGCTGCGTGCTGTGGAATACCGATGTCCGCTGCCCTTGGGTCGGTCCTGATTCACGCGACACATGTAAACAGAACGAAGCGCTGCCCGGTCCTGCACCACCCTTCTGATTGTGACATTGAGACCATTGCTACCGCCCGCCGGGATGTCAGTGCATCCCTTAAGGTCTTCCTCTTTTTAGCTGAGCCCTCTGCTTTATCTTGCTTGCATGCTGATCTTCACCAGGGACAGGTCTCTCCTGATAACACATCCCAAGCTTGTGAGACAAAATCTTAGCATCCTCGCTTCTCAGGAGCGTTCTGGCTCTGCTGTGTCCAAGACAGGTATGGTCTTTCTTCTGGCATCTGAGGCATTTTTAATAATCCTTGCCAATGCCGTCATCCCAATGTATCTGTGATTCTCCAGTCTTCCTGATTCATTGTGCAGCACGCGAGGGGACCGAGGTCACCTTGGCGTGGGTTAGGGCCACCTGCGTTCTCAAAGTGACCTCTTTGCTCTTCAACGCTTTAGAGAGGTTTTGTGCCACGCAGGATGTAGTCTGATTTCTTGACTGCTACTTCCATGACTGTGGATTGTGGATCCAAGTGAAACAAAATCCTCCACCACTTTGATATTTTCTCCATTTATCATGATATTGCCCCCTGGTCCAGTTGTGAGGATTTTTGATTTCTTTACACTGCTCTA
This sequence comes from Echinops telfairi, assembly GCF_000313985.2. Lineage (NCBI taxonomy): Eukaryota > Metazoa > Chordata > Mammalia > Afrosoricida > Tenrecidae > Echinops > Echinops telfairi. The sequence goes on from NW_022107431.1 coordinate 2,672,232, forward strand.
CAATCCGCACTGACGTCTTTGACCTTCGTCAGCAAGTGCTTTAAGTCGTCTTCACTTTCAGCAAGCCAGGTCGCGTCCTCCGCATATGACAGGTTGTGAGTGAGCCTGCCCCAATCCTGATGCCACCCTCTGCCTCATATATATATATATTTATTTATTTTATTTTTTTTAAGTTAAATTTTTTTTAATTACCATCACTTTTATTTTTTTTATTTTTTTAACATTTTATTAGGGGCTCATACAACTGTAATCCCAATCCATACACACATCAATTGTGTAAAGCGCATTTGTACATCGTTTCTCAAAACATTTTCTCTCCATTTAAATCCCCGACATTAGGTC
>NW_022107431.1:2673371-2675491 GCF_000313985.2 Echinops telfairi
CGCTTGTTTACCTTCAAGCTTTTAAGACCCCAGACGCTATATCTTTTGATAGCCGGGCACCATCAGCTTTCTTCACCACATTTGCTTATTCACCCGCTTTTCTTCAGCGGTTGTGTCGGGACCTCTTCCTCATATAATCCAGCTTCCCTGATGATGCGCTCAGCACACAGATTGAAGACGTACGGCGAAAGCATAGGAAGCTAATCCACACCTTTCCTGTTTTAAACTATGCACTGTGCCTTTTTCTGTTCTGATGACTGTCTCTCGCTCCAGGTACATATTCCACACGAGCACCATGACATGTTAAGGATTCTCACTCTTCTCAGTGGTATCCATAGTTTGCTGTGAGCCACATAATCAAATGCCTTTAAACATTCGACAAAATACAATGGAACTTCTTTTTGATAGCCTCTGCTTTAAGCCAAGGTACCCAACTGACTTCAGCAATTGCGTTTGCTGGGTTGACCAGAGAAACAAATCCGGTCAGACTCATACATCAAAGAGCAATTGTATATTGAGAAAACATCCCAACCCAGCCCAGATCAAGTCCATAAGTCCAATATTAGCCCACATGTCTGATATTAGTTGACGAATTCCTCTTCAGACTCACGCAGCACATACAATGATGCTGAATGCAGGAAGATCACAGGTTGGTGGATGAAAAGTCTTGTGGATTCAGTGGCAGTGGAAACACCTCAGCGCTGGCGTGGGTCTCCATGTGGATCCTCTAGCTCTCTGAGTGTGGCTCCTCAGCGGGAAGGTGAAGCAGAGAGAGGGGACGTTCCCAGAATCCTCCTGAGAAGGCCACACCCACCAGGAGGCATCAGCAGGCTGTGAGGCTGTGACCTGACCGGCAGGCCAGACTCCACCCATACATTTATTTATCAAGTTGACCGGACATTCTGTAACCACCGCAGCAATGGTATCCCTCCATGTCCCATTCTGAATTCTAAGCTCTACTGCAAATGTAGTTAAAAAACAAAAACCCAAACCAAGGTTCTAGGAATATTTGTAGCCCCATGAGCAAATGCAGGTCCCCCAAAGCTTGACTCCATCCCAGTGACTATGGTCGACTCCCGGAGGCAGCTCTTCCCTGGTCATTTGGGCAGTGTCCTCTGACCTGACGGCCTCACCTCCCGGGGTCAGTCGATGCTCCCTAACGCTGTCAGGGCCACGTTTCTCTGGCGTGGTTGCCAGGTCCCCCATGCCAGTCTGCCTTAGTCTGGAAGCTCCACGGAAACTCATCACCATGGGCATCCTGGTGGTATGTGAATCATCACAGCAACACGCAAGGCACGGTACAGCAGGCCGGCAGGCAAGTGGCAGGAGGCCCTGGGAAGACCTCCCTGGCTTTACTCTACACCTTCCATTAAGTATGCTCAAGACACTTGGACTGAGGTCTGAGCCATGAAGCTGCCATTTGATTTTGCAAAGTGTGGTTGTCAGTGGCATCAGGTGACAGAGTGGAACAGCCCCATAGGGTTTTCGACCGGCCAACTTCATGGGGGAGGATAGCGTGCCAGGTCTTTCTCCACCAGAGCCCCTGAGTGGGTTCGATCCAGCGACCTTTCCTTTAGCAACCCGCCCCCACCTCTGGGCTATGCCAGCTGTTAGGTGGCATTGAGTCCGTTGTGGCCCAGAGCAAGTCGATGCGCTACAGAAAGAAGCACTGTCCATTCTTGGGCCATCTTCACGGCTGCCCCCATGCTTGACTCCATTGTGGCACCGCCCGTGTCTGCCCATCTCTGAGGACATTCCCCTTTACTCACGGCCCCTGCACTGTACCGAGCATGACGTCCTTCCCCAGGGACTGTCTCTCCTGACCACATGCCCAAAGTATGTAAGACGAAGCTTCACCATCCTTGCCTCTAAGGAGTATTCTGGCCATACTTCTGAGCTAGACTTCTTTGTTCTTTTGGCAGTCTGTGGTACTTTCGATAGTCTTCTCCAGCACCACAATTCAAATACCTTGGTTCTTCTTGTCTTTCTTGTTCATGGGCCAATTTTCTTTCTTTTTATTTTAAAAATCATTTTATTAGGGGCTCATACAACTCTTATCACAATCCATACATACGTCAATTGTGTAAAGTGCATTTGTACATTCATTGCCCTCATCATTC
>NW_022107431.1:2676316-2688216 GCF_000313985.2 Echinops telfairi
AGGCTGATATATTCTTCCATGTGGGCTTTGTTGCTTCTGAGCTAGATGGTCGCTTGTTTACCTTCAAGCTTTTAAGACCCCAGACGCTATATCTTTTGATAGAAGGGCCAATTTTCAAAGGCATTTGAGGCCATTGGAAACGCCCTGGCTTGGGTCAGGCACAGCTTGGGTCAGGCACAACTTCATCCTCAATGTAACATCCTTACTTTTCAACACTTTGAAGCAGTGGTTCTCCACCTTCCTAATGCCGCGACCCTTTCATACAGCTCCTTGTGTTGTGGTGACCCCACAACCACAAAATTATTTTCTTTGCTACTTCACAACTGTAATTTTGCTACTGTTATGAATCAGGCAACCCCTGTGAAAGGGTTGCTCGACACCCAAAGGGGTCACAACCCACAGGTTGAGAACCACTGCTCTAAAGAGATCTTGTGCAGCAGAGTTACCTAATGTAACACATCGTTTGATCTCTGGACTGCTGCTCCCATGAGCGTTGATCGTGGATCCAAGTGAGACAAAACCCTTGACCATGTCAACCTTTTCTCCACTGATCGTGCGGTGACCTATTGGCCCAGTTGAGAGGATCTGAGTCTACTTTACCTTAAGTTTTAATCCACACTGAAGACTGCAATCCTTGATCTTCATCAGCAAGTGCTTCAAGTCCTCCTCATTTTCAGCAAGTAAGGTTGTGTCACCTGCATCTCAAAGGTTGACAAGAACCCTTCCTTCAGTCCTGACCCCGAGTTCTCCATATCATCCAGCTTCTCTCGTGACTTCCTCAGCGCACAGCTTGAACACGGATGGTGAGAGGGGACATTGACGTACCACCACGTGTCAGTCAGTCTGTTGTCCTGTGGTGGCTTGTGTGTTGCTTTCAAGCTATGTCACTGGTATTTCGAATGCCAGCAGAGTCACCCAAAGCCTACACATTCCAGACTGAGAGCAGACAATGAAGAAGGATTCAGCTGCATGCTTCAAAGGAAGTAGCTACCGAAAACCTTATGCCACCATATCTGGGCTCCGTGACCGCATAAGTAGGGGTTGACAGCACCTAGTCCACGAAAGCATGGTGGTGAAAGGTAGCTATCGGAACCCCTGATTATCTGGCATAAAACCGACCTATCGACTGCCTTCTTTCCTCCTCTCCTGCTCTGAACTTCACACTTGGAATCTTGCAGTAAGCCGTCTCCTAGAACTTGCGCAGTTGCTGCTCTATATGGTGAGCACGGCGTGAGCACCTGTGTCAGCGGGTCCCTGAGGGGTAAAGGAAGGCGTCCGTGTGCATGATCCCTGCCACAGAGCAGGAGACATGTCAAGGTTAGCATTGATACTCATAAACAGTCCCGGTGGCACGATGGCTGAAGTGCTCAACAGAGCGCTCTATGGGAGAAACTCCTGACAACCCAGACTCCAGCCGCGAGAAGCCTGTGGAGCACGGTCGTGCTCTGTGACCCAGGGCTCCCCACGACTGGGACCCAACCGGATGGCCACCAACCACAGCGATGGCCGCGCTTTGTCTCGGTCCTTCTGGGTTTTCTGTAGGGCCACAACTCACAATAGAAATGGATAATGAGACTCAGCAGGGAAGAGGTGGGGAGAAGTTAGGAAAGAAAGCTCAGAGGGAAAAATCCATTGTCTGGGGTGGGGGACAGCCAAAACCACATTCAGCCCCATGTGTAGGACAGGAGGAGGGGACTACAGAAATGAGATTTCTGCAGGCACTCTGACCTTATTCCCCAAGAAAGCTGCTCATTCAGACGTGGAACAGAGCATCTAACACAATTCATTAGCAATTAGACCATTATGTTCATATGCTTATTCAATTTCTGGCACAACTTACCTGTAGAGGACTTCAAAAATTAGTCAAAAATGAAATGAGAAGAGAATGGAATTTCCCCACAAACTCTTTAAAGCGCCTTTTGTGTATAAAAACCCATTGCTGTCTTGGTTTTGATTCGTGGCAGCCGACCTGTTCCTGTGTTACTGTTGTTGGATGACCTCGAGAGGCTCCACCCCACAGCGACCCGGTGCACAACTGAATGAAACACTGCCCACCCCTGCACCATCCTCACCACTGCTCCTACCCCTGAACCCATTGATACAGCCGCGGTGTCCACCCCTCTCATTGAGGACTTTTCTCTTTTCCGCTGCCCTCCGCTTTACCAAGCACGATGTCCTTCTCCAGGGACCGGTCTTTTCTGACAACGTGTCCAAAGTATGTGAGATGAAGACTTGCCATCCTCGGCTCTACGGAGCACTCTGGCCGTCCTTCCTTCCACACAGGTCTGTTTGTTCTTTTAGTAGTCCATGGTCCTGTCCGTAGTCTTCTCTGGCACCACAGTTCAAACGCATGGGTTCTTGACGGTCTTCCCGATTCAATGTCCAGCGTTCACATGCATAGGAGGCGATGGAGAAGACTATGGCTTGGGTCAGGCGCACCTTAGTCCTCAAGAAAACATTCTCAAAACGCTACAGAGGTCTTGTCCAGCAAATTGACGCAATATAACACAACTTTTGATCTCTTGACTGCTGCTTCCACGTGCATTGAATGTGGATCCAAGTGAGACAACATCCTTGACGACGTCAACCTGTTCTCCATGGGAGAGAGCCTGTCCCCAGAGGATTTCCAAAGATTACCATCTGCACAGAGGCAGATTGCTTCATCTGTCCCCCGAGGAGCGGCTGGTCGGGTCAAACATCCCGCTTTCTTGCTGGCAGTGGAGTGCTTTGACCACTGGGCCGCTCCGACACCTGTATAGAGCGGCCACATTTTTCCAAGCCCCTAAGTGGAGCACACAGTTAAGTGGCAGCACGGATTTTGCTTTCTAGTAACCCCCAACACATTGCCGTTGAGTTGATTCTGAGTCACAGTGAACCTACAGGACAGAGTGGAACATCCCCATCAGGTGTCCAAGGATGCAGTCTCTACAGAAGCAAACTGTTCGTCTTTCCCTGCCCTCAGAGTGGCCGGTCGTTGGAACGGCTAGTCTGTCAGTGTGCAGCCAAGTGCACAACAACCGCAGCCCTGGGGCCAGTGACCAAGCCAAACATTGCAATGTGCTGGGGATGCTTAGTGGGTGTTCAGAACGTTCTCCATCCAACTTTTCATCACTGTAGGCATTTAAATGTAATTCCTTCTTGTCTTTTAATACTCTCAAGGTACCAGTAGTCTTTAAAGGAAAAAGACCAAAAAACCCCAGGTTGTTTCTAAAATAGCCCTTAATCTCATCTCACTTTATACTGGATAACAATGTAAACTCATATTACAAACAGTCTTAGTTACGAAATACCCTTCTTCGGGGGCATGCTTGGGGAAACCCCAGATCCTCAAAGTGGCTTCCTCACCATGAAAATAAGTGTCCAAGCAAGTCATGTGAATGCCTGTTGGAGTTTTTGCCGTGAGGTTTTTTCACATGGGAGACTCTGGACAAAGCCGTCTCGTATTCACCACAATTCAAACCATCGGCAATTCTCCCTGTCAGAAATAAATCCTTACACTGCCGTTAAGAGCCGCCACGCTGGTCACGAGTTACCTCACCACTTTATTGGATGACACAGAGCTTGCTCTTTCTAGTCTGTGTCCATCCATCACTCGGGCCGCGGCGTTTTCTCCAGTGCTGTCAGAACTGTGTGCTTTTCCTGATGAGAACATTCTCCTACGTAGGTGAGGAATGGCACGCATTTCCAACACTTGGGCTCTAAGCGCTGAGCACACAGCAAGGGACTTGGATGGGGACCCGCTCGGGTAGCTGAGAGCCAGGCAGATGCGTCACCTCCTTGAAAGAGCTAAGGACCATCCCAGCCCCAATTTGTGCTCATCGGCACAACCTCCTTTTTATGGAAACATTTTCCAGTTCAACCATTTCTATGTGCATACGTCAGGGACACTGACGACCTTTCCCCCAAACATCTGCCACCATGAACAGAAATGCAATGACCCCGGAAACAAAAGCACCTTCTTTTCTCCCCCAGCTCACCCCTGGGAACCACTGGTACTCTTTCTTTCTATACATTTGATTACTTCATGTATTAATCCTTCGGGAACCAACCTACTTCATGCAATTTACTGTTTTCAAGGCTCCTTCACGCTGTGCCCTGCCTCAGGGCTTCATTTCTTTGCACTCTTACGGACGTTGTTGCACTCAACAAAGGTGTGCAGACGTCTGCTTGTGTACACAGTAGGGGAGTGTAGGTTCATAAGGTAATTGTGTGTTTCCATATGTTTAAAGGAGCACCACCTTGAGTTACAGAGCGGTTGCACAATTCCACAGCCCGCACCCCACCCCAGCAAATGTATGTATGTACACTCTGAGCTCTCCAGCATTTTCTGTTTTCTGTTGTTTTTTTTTTAATTTTGCTTTAAGCATCGGTGTGAGATGGCAACTCATTGTTGTTTTAATTCCCATTCTTCTTAAGGCTACGGAACATGGAGATTCCTTCATTTGGTAGCTGGCTGCTGGGATGTCATCTTTAGTAAATTGTCTATTCATGTCTTGTGCCCAATTGTTGATTGGGTTGTTTGCATTCTTCTCATTAAGGTGCTGTAGTTTTCTACAGATTCTTGACATGAGCCTTTTATGTGAGGTTTCATCACCAACTTTCCCCCATCTGTGGGCTCTCTATTAGCTCTTTGGATGAAGTCAGCCGGTGTGCACCAGTATCATACCTTTAGAAGGTCCCAGTCCTTTTTTGTGTCTTCCATAGTGTGATGTTTTCTGATGCTCGGTAGCGTCTGTAAGCCTTGCAGGAGGGCCCTTCTGTCTGTTCCTCTGGGACTCCGTTTCTTTTTGTGGACGAGTAACACTGTCCACTCTTCTGCCAGTTTGTCTTACTGCGATAACTTGCCTGCTGCTGGGATACTGGAAACGATGCCATCAGTTTTCAAATACCCGCGGGGCTACCTGTAGTGGGCAGGTTCCAGCAGCGCTTCCAGACGAAGAGCAGACTAGAAAGAGGTAAAAGGTATACCGACATGAGCCCCTCGGGCTGGAAGACGTCAGAATACAAAGAGCTGTTTCCGCGACGAAGAGTCCCCCTTAGTAACATGGATCCAACAAGGCTTTGGGGACCTTCGTTTGTTGATGGGGCGCAACTCACAAAGCGAAGACGCAGCTGCCAACATCCATTGATGAGGAGAATGTGGAAGGTATGGACTATGGATCTCTGAGTTGAACTGGACCGGTAGTGTCCGTTTTGAATCAGACAGCTATCAAACAATAGCTTTGATACCACCCGGACATTTTGTTTAGGAGCATTCCAAACTTGATGTGCTGCGGCACCTCAACAGGGCGATGCCTAAAATCTCAAGCTGGGTTCAGAAGAGAGACGTCATCGCCGCTCTCAGGTGGATCTTGGCTGAAAGCATGCACGCACCGAAGTAGGTTCCCTTGTGTTTTATTCGCTGTGCCAAGTCGCTAGACTGAGGGCATCATAACAAATGATAGACAGCACTGAAAGAAGGGGAATTCCAACAGGACAGGCCTGGGTCACTTGCACAGCACAGTACAGCCTACGTTGAAAGTACTAGTGGTCAGAGAAAGCCACTGCCCACTTCATGGCTTCACCTGCTAAGTGGCCAGCATGGGTACTGTTGCTGCGTTGACTCCAACCCATGGTAACATTTGACAATGGTTCACAATGGGCCACAGGGGACATCTCAGGAAAAATGGTAACTATTCTGACTCTACAGAGTCACTTTCCAACTTCATGTAAGTGGGGCCACAGATGTGCGGGGACTTCAAAAGTTGGTGGGGGCAATCCCACGGTCTCTGCATTCCATCTTGCCACAAACCTCTGACCCCTTCTGGTGTTTGGAGTTCTGGTTTCACTGTGATGTTTGAGGGGCACAGCACTGTCGTCGGAATAGCTGTGGCCCGTGCCGGTGTGGCGGCTCAGTACGTTCTGCTGATAAGGACGGAGGGCCATGCACCTCCTGCTTTCCATCTGGCTAATTGGGAGTGCCATCCGTCAGGAAGCCCTCGGAGGCATTAGCGGGACAGCAGCAGGAAAGCTCTCAAACATGGCGGTGACCATCCGGAGGAGGAGGTCAGACAGCATTTCCCTCTGGCAGACACTAGGCTGCCAGGGCCCGGAGCAGACTCAAGTCAGCGATGGAGAGCTGGATGGGTCAAAAAGGCTTCTCTCTGAATCCATGGGAGGGGCAGGTGGGGGTACTGGGTCCCGTGACATGGCGATGGCTCATGAAGTTTCTGATGAGACTTCTGGGACCAAACTGGAGTTTGATAGAATCCTTTGAGGGGGCTTTGTAATACACCTGTTTGGTGGCTCCAAATGTCTTTGGGATCCTAGCATTTGTAGTCAGTTGTGTCTTTCAGATGAAAGAAGTTGAGAGATAGGAAGGGGGGTGGGCAGGATTTGTCAGGCGGGGGTGCGGGGGTGGGGGGACCAGGGTGATATATGGCTCTTGCTTATTGCTGTCTGTCTGTGAGGACATTCCCTCCAGACGAGGCAAACAGAGCCCCGTCCATTCCTGACACTTGCTCATGAAGTGGAACTGGCTTGACCCTGGCTCCTAAGCAAACAGCTGCTGGGCGGCTCTCTAACAGAGGTCTCTTGTTCTGCCCCCTGGCTTTGGAGGGCTGGTCAGGCGAAAGGAGAATGATGTAACTCTGAACCAATGGGAAGTGCAGGTGATGTGCAAGGAGGTTGGAGGAGGCCTGGGGGCTGGGGCAGGAACAGGGGTTTCCCTGCCAGCCTTTGGTGCACAAGACCCTTTACTCTGGTTTGAGTTCTTGTTTATCCATCGAGTACGAAACCCATTGCTGTTGAGTTGATTCCAACGTTCCCAGCAGGACAGAGTAGAACTGCCCCATGGGGCTTCCATGGCTGTAAAGTTCATGGAAGCAGATGGCTACAACTGTCCTCAGAACACCTGGTGGCTTCGTACAGCTGACCCCTGGGGCTCCTTACCAGGAGGGTAAGTGACAAATATTAAGTCTAAAGACAAAGCCCCCACTACTTGTCTGTCACCTTGTGATAGTGTGGAGGCTTGTGTGTTGCTGGGACGCTGGAAGCTATGTCACTGGTGACCCACAGTGACCAGGTCTCAGTGGGGCTTGCAGACTAAGAACAGACTCCCCAGAGGAAGAGACTGCCCACTTCAGAGGAGTTCCCCATTGAAAGCCCCAGAAGCACTGTCTGTGACTGAAAACCCAATGAGCAGAAGCAGAACACGGTTAGAGACAACGCCAGAAGATGGGCCCCTCAGGTCAATGTGCCTTCTCAGAGTAGAGCTGACCATCAAGCCTGCAGGGGCAAGAGCCTTTGGGACCTTCTTTCCCTGATGGGGCATGGCTCACAGCCATAGACATTGATTAATAACTAGACCTTGGAATGTGTAAAGTATGTTAGAAAATGTAGGAAAATTGTCATCAAAAATGAAATGGAATGCATAAAGATCCAGTTCTAGGCGCCAGTGAGCTGAAGGGGACGGGATCGGCTATTTTGAATCAGAAAATCACACGGTTTAGCATGCCCAGGAAGACAGAAGCAAGAGGAACAGAGTTGCATTCATCATCAAAAAGGACATCTCAAGATTTGTCTTGAAGGACAATGCTGTCTGTGATAGGACTTCATCTATCCACCTTCAAGGAAATCCAATTATGTTAGTCCCGGTGGACTAGAGGAACAAGTTCATAGACACTCATACGTGTACAAGAAAGAGCTTTATATAAAAGAGCAATTGTATATTGAGAAAACATTCCAACCCAGTCCAGATCAAGTGCGTAAGTCCAATATTAGCCCATATGTCCAATACCAGCCTGTAAATTCCTCTTCAGACTCATGTAACACATACAATGATGCATAATGCAGGCCAGTGGGTGGAAAGTCTTGTGGGTCCAGTGGTGGTAGAAGCATCTCAGTGCTGGCGTGGGTCTCCATGTGGCTCCTCCAGCTCCAGGGTTCTGGCTGCCATCAGTGTAACTCCATGTGGCTTGTCAGCAGGAAGACAAAGCAGGGAGAGTGTGTCCCACCTCCAGGGAGGAAGACAGGAGTTCCCAGAATCCTCAGGAGAAGGCCATGCCCACGTAGAGGCATTATTGGCTATGACCTGATTGACAGGCTAGACGCCACCCCTTCATCAAGTTGGCAGGAGATGATGTAACTGCCACATCAATACAGCCATGATTCAAATTATGCACCAACCGCCACAGCCGGTGATGAAGAAATTGAGAATTCAATCAACATCTTCAGTCTGAATTGATCAAGCATCCCACCAAGGTACTTTGATAATGACTGCCAATTGGAATGCAAAGAGGAAGGAACACGAGTTGGGAAATATGATCTTGGGATGAAAATGAAGCTGAAGATTGCATGTCAGAATTTCACAAGACCAGCGACTTGTTCGTAGCAGAAACCTATTTCAGCAACACAAAAGGCGTGGACACAAAATACACGTGGACTTCTCCAGATGGATTGCACAGAAATCAAACCGGCCACATGTGTGGGAAGAGACAATGGAATTTACGTGGTGTATCAAAAGACCCAGAAAACATCTGAAATGCCATGGCTGCCCATTTCCCCTTCCAGCTCAGCAAGTGCCTCCAGCACACCCCCTGTGACCTGAGGAACCCCTTCCGGGTGGAGGGGGACAGTACGCCTCGCCTCCGGGGACCTTGGGCGCCTGGCTTTCCCCCTCAGGCCCGCTGTCATGGAGTATCGATCGCCTAAAAGCAGGCTTGACTGGGTGGTGGGTGCCACTTCATAAACCACCTGGGAGCTCTAGGAGAAAGCCTATATGTTTTGTGCATGTGGCTGCCGTCAAGCCTAGGGTTCGAAACTCTTGTTGGTGGCTAGTTAGTGCAATTGGTGAGTTCCAGTCAAACCAAGGCCGTAGTCCTTTGGCCTGAGCCAGATCACAGCAGAAGACCAGAGAGGGTCCGAGGGCAGAGCGCAGGAATTCCCAGGCTTCAAGCCCACAGCGGAGACCAAACTCAAGGCGGTGAGGCCATTGGTCTCAATTTTTGAGATGATTTGATAGGAGAATTTCTGCAGTGCAAGTTTTTGAGGTTCTGAATTTTTAACAATTAAGACTTACAGCAGTAACTTAATTCAATTCTGTGATGTCTCTTCTGCACCCTCTCTTTTTATGATGTTCATTTGACAGGTGTGACTGTGCCCTTCTTCCTCCCCTTTCTTCTGTGCCCTTCTTCCTCCCCCTTGTGTGCGTACGGTTAAGTACATGTTTACACAAAACAACGGGAAAACTTCTGCTCTGGGTCCAGTTTGACTCCCGTCGCCCAAGGACTGTGGGCCCTGTAGGATCTCAGACTGGGCCTTCAGAAGTGGACGGCCAGGCCAGTCTTCCAGGGAAACTTTTGGGGACGAGTCTAAACCACCGCCCTCCTGGTTAGCAGTCACGTGTTTAACTGTGCGCCCCATTGGGGCCAAGAGGAAAACGCATTTCTAGATGCCAATTCGCTGCTGGTCACACGTCCAACAAGCACAGGCCTGCTCCCCTCTTCTGTAAGTCTTTTTGAGGTGGTCTCTTCTGAGGGTCCTGAACCCACATGGACCTGACCACCCTACTACTCAGAGCCCAGTCCTGTTGAGCTCTTCGGGGCTGAAGGACCCTCAGGACCCACAGCAGACACTTCACGAAGGTGAGCTAGGGTCCTGAGAGGCCCCACAGCCGGCACCTCATCCTTCCATGTCCTGTTGCCTCAAGTCAGCCCCTGCTTCCCTCTCTCCCGGAGACCTGGCGTCTGCTGTGACTCGGCTCTCTATTTACGGCTCTGTGCCCAGCAACCTGGCATGCTTGGGATGCTTTGGGTCAAATCTTCCCCAAACAAAATACAAGGCAAACTCATGGCCATGGAGACAATTTGGGCTCACTGCGACCCCGTGGGCCGCAGAGTAGAGCTGCTCCTTAGAACTTTCGGGGCTGCGATCGTCCTGCAGCAGAGCACCAGGTCTTCTGGGGGGGTTCCAACCACCACGCTGTAGGGTAGCAACCAATGGCAACTGTGGCCACCGCTTGTACCTAAAACCTTCCCCATTCCTGGCACCTCCACTGGACGGGACAAGGGGCCCAGGCTTTGGAGAGGGCAGGTCTCCTTCGCGCAGCCGACACAAATAAACGTTTATATTTTCTTTCTAATAGTCGCCGCTCCTTTAGTCCGATGAGAAGTGCGGATGGAAAGAAACCATCGGGAGTTTCATTTGACTCAGATGTTCAAGGAAGGTGAGAGTTTTCACACAGGCCTCCGACTGGCAGCACCTCCTGCCTGAGAGGAGGGGCGAGAAAAGGGATCCAAGGAGCTGGCAGAAGAACAGCAACACTGGTTTCCCGGCACCGGCCTTGAGGAAAGACCACGAAGGACGCGTCCCTCGCACAACGCAGGCACCTGTTTCTAAGGGTGTCTTGATGCGGCGTGAAGAAGCCTCACCTGCTCTAGGAAGCCAACTCTTCCCCGCCCTGTGGTTGTTGCTGTTGGTAGCATTGCCTTACCTTCCACTCAGGAAGGCTCTCTGGGCAACGGAATGCAACCTTGCCCCGTCCTGCCCAACCTTGGCGATAGTTTGGTCTGTGTGTGTCCCTTGCATTGTTGGTTGTGTCAGTCTATCGCCTTGAGGACTTGGCCTGGTTGGTCACCTACTTGAGAAAGCATGCTGTCCATCTCCAGGGACTGGCTTCTCCTGAAGACTTGTCTTACCATACTTGCTTCTAAGGCACGTTCTGGTTGTATTCCTTTCTTTTTAAAGTATATCTATATCTATATGCATAAGCTTTATTGACACATCTTACACGTTTCACTATACCTATTCACATACAAGTGTGCTGTTCAATCCCATCAGGCGGGTTTAGTCAATCATTGATGTTATCCGCTCCCCTTCCCCCACCTCCTCCTCCACATATCACACAATTCAATAGTTCAATCGTATCAAGAAGAGTTGTACAATCATTACCACCATCACTTTTAGAACATGTCTTCTTCCTTGTACTCATTGTGTTATTTTTTTTATTGTGGCAAAACTATCCACAACAAAACATTTTCTGGTTCAACCACTTCTCCATGTGGGCATGGTTGCATTTCTTTTGAGGCTGTGTTGTTCATTCTGCCGGACGTCCGTCGTGGATCCGGTATTCTTCAGCAGCACCGCGGTTGAGCACTTCCATTCTCTTGTCTTCCTTTCCCGTCTGCCGGCTTTCCCACGTGCATGAAGGGATGGAAAAGACCGTGTCTTGGGCCAGCTGCACCTCAGTCATCAAAATCACACTTTTCAAGACACTCGAGAGATCTTTGTAGTAGATTTGCCTTATCCAATAAGCGGTTTGATTTCTTGAATACTGTTTCCACGGGCAGTTTCTTTTTTCTTCCAAAGAAGATCTGGAAACCCTAACCCGATGTTTGCTCATCTCTAAGTCAACGCGGAGGCAGAATGTCTCCTCAGCTTCGCAAGTGAAGCCTTTGACATCTCTGACGTGCCCTGGACATGCGGTCAGGGGACACCGATCCCTGGAGAAGGACATCGTTCTTCGTAAAGCAGAGGGGCAGGAGAAAGAGGAGGACCCCAGACAAAGTAGGTTGGCACAGTGGCTGCAATACTGGGCTGAAACTTAAGAGCAATTGCGAGGATGGCCCAGGACCAGGCAGTGTTTCATTCTGTTGTGGCCAGGGTCACGATGGTGTGGGACCCACTCAATGGCCCCTAACAATAGCAAGCATGCGGCTGGTGGTGCAGCAGGCTACAGACCGTGCCGCTCACCACAAGGGTCAACCACACTGGCAGCTCTTATCCCAATCCATCCATCCATCCATCCATCCATCCATCCATCCATCCATCCATCCATCTACTGTGTCAAGCACATTTGCACATCTGTTGGCATCAGCATTTTCACATTTTCTTTCTACTGGAGTCCTGGATATTAGCTTCTT
>NW_022107431.1:2688718-2707735 GCF_000313985.2 Echinops telfairi
TTTGGGTCTCCACTCTGCACCCCCTCCCCTTCACGTTGATATGATTTTTTATTCTGGGTCTTTGATGCCTGATGCCTGATCCCATCGACACCTGGGGGTGGGGGAGGGAATGAGGCCGTCTGATTCCATAAAGATTTAGTCTCAGAAATCCACAGGGGGCAGCACTGCTCTGTCCTGTAGGGTTGTTATGCTTGGAATGACCTCGGTGGCAATGAGTTTGGTTTTATGCAGAAATGCTCTGCCGCCTCCTGCCTGTGGGGAGTGATTTCTCTCCACCCCTGTAGCCCCCGATGACCTTTACTTACCACAGCCAAGGTCACAACGCCCGCTCTCTTCCAGTAAGATAGCACAGGTAGAAACCCCTGCCACCTGGGCTCTGCTGGGGGCTCAGGACGTCAGCCGCTTGAACTCCAAGAGTGCCACGGATATTTTCATGGATGAATGGACAAGACTTGGTGACTATGAGGGGGGAGAGGGACAAAGGGGAGTTAAGAACGACCCCCGGGTCTGTTATGGGCAGAAGGGGAGGTGGTTGGGCCGTTGACCCAGCTCAAAAAGACCGGCCAAGGACACATTGGCATGAAGAAGGAGACTCAGCGTGAGACATGTCAAATGTGGTGTGAATGTGCCATTTTCAAAGGAAGTTGTCCAATCAGCGGCTGCAGAGAGCAAGTCTGGGTGGACGCATCAGTTTGGGAGCTGTTGGGACACAGATGGGGCTTCAGTGACCGCAGGTCACTTAGGCAGAATTTGAAACAAAGCCGAAAAGCAGGGAGATGGACGAGGAAGTAGCAAAGGAGACAAACAAAGGCTCCGTCCATGGACTGGACGAGGGAGGAGACGCAAGAGGGACCCCTTAGCAGGATGGTGCTCCCTGTGAGGAGGACGCGGATGCCCACGCAGATGTCAACCTGCAAGACGCAAGTGGAAATGACCGATGGCTGGGACGCAGCTCCGTTTTCTCTCCTGTTGCTTCTTACCCTCCTGCCAAGCAGCTGCCCTGTGAGACTTCCCCTCTGCACACGTCTAATCAGACCCTCAAGATTGGCATCGAGAACCAGGCGGCTGTCTTAGCCATGGGCTTCTTGGCTCATAATCAGTATTTCTCCTTTGGAGACCTCTGGGGAAGGGGAGGTTAAGGAACACCCCAGGAGGCTAAGCTTATTCTGGGTAAGTCTCCGTGTAAGGTTTAAAACTCCCATCTGGCTCCTCCGAGTCCTGTCTGGGTCCACAATTGCTTACTGCTCTGTTGGTTCAATACACCCCACGCCCCAGGTTGATTAGATCGTGGACAAGCTGTGGAGATGTGGTGTCCATGTCATGGGAAGGCTGAAGGTGGAAGAAAACAGTGGTCGCCGTAGAAACCCAGAGAAGTCGGAGATGTTTGGGGAACTGAAGCTTGGTTGCTAGAGACTGACTACTGTGTTCAGGTGGTGCCGAGAGTCCTCAAGTGGGAGCTGATGGACCACTTGAGGACAGAGGTCAGGAGAGAATATCAGGTGCCCCACTGACCTGGGAGAAGGCATCTCCTGGGGAAAGGGACCATGGGGAGTCGAGAGAGCGCCCCCTTTCCCTCCTCACTCCCTGACATGACAGAGATCATCCTCTTCCCATGCATCAGACACAGGGGTGGGGGGGGGGTGGGGGGGAGACAGCGGATGTTGTGAACTGATGAAAAGAAAAGTAATTTGTAAATTATCAAGGGTTCAAGAGGATGGGTGGGTGGGGGAGTGAGGGGGCAAAAAGAGAAGCTGATACCAAGATGGTTTGGAAATGATGATGGCAAGACATGTACAAATGTGCTCGAGACAAGCAATTCACACCAAACTCACTGCCGCTGAGTCGGCTCTGAGTCACGGCGACCGTGTGAGGCAGCACAGGGCTGCCCTTGTGGGTCTCTGGGACTGTAACTCTTTTTTTTTTTTTGCTTTTCAAATTTTCTTTAAAAAAAAATCATTTTATTAGGGGCTCATACAGCTCTTATCACAATCCATACCTCCATCCATTGTGTCAAGCACATTTGTACATTCATTGCCCTCATCATTCTCCAAACATTTGCTCTCCACTTAAGCCCCTGGCATCAGCTCCTCATTTTTCCCATCCCTCCCCACTCCCCACTCCCTCATGGACCCTTGATAATTTATATATTGTTATTTTGTCATATCTTACACTGTCCAACGTCTCCCTTCACCCGCTTTTCTGTTGTCCGGAGGGTAGAGGGAGGGTTGGTTGGAAAGGGGGAACTGATTACAGGGATGGTAACTCTCCACAGGAGCGGAAAGCCCCGCCTTTCTCCAGCAGAGCGGTTGGTAGGCTCCAGTTGCTGACAACACAACGCACAAACACCCGTCAGCAGGCACCCTCCCAGCACTGCGAGTGCACACAGATAAACGCCCACGGAGAACACAGCCCTGGGACTGGGGATTCTGGACCACAAACACTCACAGCCATCAAGCTGACTGACTCACAGTGACCCTGCAGGGCAGGCGAGAACCGTCTTTGTGGGTTTCTGAGACCTTACCTGTTCATGGAAGTAGAAAGGCTCATTTTTCTCCCATGGAGCGGCTGTGGTTTGAACTGCCGACTTCATGGTTAGCACCTAGAACAGCTGCAAAGTCTCCCCAGAAAGAGGTTGTCCCAGTTTGCACAACCCTCTGCAGAATACAGCGTCATCATCTACTTACTCACTCACACTTTTCCCATAAGATGCTATGCTATGGAATGGTCGTGTATTACCATTCTGTTAGGGAGAAATGCTACCTCATTTTTAAATAAGTGATATTATAATTGAGATAAAATTCACCTCTTAAAAATGTCCTAATAGGTGGGTGCCAGTAAAAGTATTCCAAGTTGTACATCCAATACCCCACCATGGGAAACCATTGGTAGTCTCTCTCTCCATACCTCCCTCACCCAATCTCCAGGCAACCACACATACACTTTCGGTCTCTGTAGATTTCCCTGATGGGCACATTGCCTATCAATGGAATTGTATCACCTGGTTGCTTCTCAGTAGCTTGCTGAACATGCCGTCAAGGTTCATCCACATTGCAGCATGTATCCGTGTCCACTCCTTATTCCTTGCTAAGAACACACCACTGAAGGGCTGGCTCTTACCTGGTTTGTGAATTCATCAGTCGGACGGATGTTGGGATGTTTTGTCTGTTGGCTGCTACGACCAACACTCATGTAAGCGCATGAGTTCAAGCTTTTGCGTGGATACGTCATTTCGTGTTTCTTGGGTAAACATCTAGGAGTGGAATTGATAAGGTCCCTCTGCATTTAATATTTTGAAGGACTGCAAAAAATATTTCAACATTGCCAAACTTGTTTATAATCCCACCATTAACTTATGAGAGTTCCAATTTATCTACATCCTTGCCAAAAATTGGTTTTTATTAAAAACATTTTCTTTTAAAGATTTAGTCATCCAGGTGGCTGTGATGAGGAGCCCCAGTGGCATAGAGGTTGCAAGTTCGGTTACTGACTCAGCTGTTCAGAAGTGCCAGGCGCTCTGTGGGAGGAAGCTGAGACTCTACTCCCACAGACAAGCAGGCTGTCTGTCCCACAGGCTCGCTCTCAGTCGGCATCCCCTCAATGGCAGCGAGTTTGATCTGGGTTTGGAGCATTTGTAAAGGCTTCTAAAGAGCACGTATGTCACCACCACTGGCCACCCAGTTGTGGCACCGTGGTGGCGTGTGTGTTACTGGGATGCTGGAAGCTATGCCACCAGTGTCTCAAATAGCACCAGGGTCACTCGTGGGGCCCTGGGTTCAGTGGTGCTTCCAGACTCAGAGCAGCCTGGGAAGAAGGCTTTCCACTCTGAGCAATCCGCCACTGGAGAACTCATGAGCAGGAGCCGAACACTGTCTGATGGAGCATCAGAGATGAGCCCCGCGGGGTGCAAGGCATCAGAACAGGATGGAGAAAGTACTGCCCTCTCAAAGCAGTCCACCTTAATGATGTGGAGAGAGCAAAGCTTTGGGGACCTTTCCCGGCGGATGGGGAAAGAAGTAGCTACAAAGATCCGTGAATAATTAGAACATGAAATGTATGCAGTATAAAGCTAGGGCAATTGGAACTCATCAAAAATTAAATGGAACGCATAAAGCCAACATTCCAGGCATCTGTGGGCTAATATGGACTGGTATGGAGCATTTTGAACTGGACAATTGTATGGTCTATGATGGCAGCTATGAGATTCAAGAAAAATGGCCTTGCATTCGTAGTTACAAAGCACGTTTCAAGATCTACCTGGAAGTCCAGCGCTGTCTGATAGGATATCTATATTCCTACAAGACAGACAGTTAACACAACTATGATTCAAATTTACCCACCAAACGCGAAAGCCAGTGATGAACAAATGGAAGAATACTACCAATGTCAATTCTACCTATCTGAAACCGATCAAACGTTCAAGCAAGGTGCCTTGGTAATTACTGCTCCTTAGAAGCAAGTCTTTTGTCCTCTGTCCATGTTGTCAGGAGAGACCACTGTCTAGAGAAGGACACCGTGCTTGGTAAAGGAGGTCATCGGGAAAGAGGAGGCCCCTGAAGGAGATGGATCGGCACAGTGGCTCCCACACAACAATGATTGTGAGGAGGTACAGGGCCAGGCGGGGCTCTGTTGGCTGCTCAAAGGGTAGCTTTGGGTTCTAACTGACTGGACTGCACCCAACAACAACTTACTTCTGAAAGAGCCCTGGTCGCATAGTGTTTCACACATTGGGTTGCTCACCTCAAAGTCGGGGGTTCAAATCTACCAGGTGATCCTCAGGAGAAACCTGAGACTGTGTGCTCCTGTAAGTACTTAAAGTGCTTGAATCCCTGGGGAGCCATTCTGATCTCTTCCAGAGGGTGCTGTGAGTCAAATAGTGTTGAGCTAATAACGCTGAGTGTCTATTCATGTGCTCATTGGTCACTTCCGTATCTTCTTTTGAGAAACATCTGTTCAGATTTTTGCCCACATTTTAATTGGGTTATCTTTCTATTGTTGAGTTGTTGGAGTTCATAATCAGATACGAGGTGACCTGCGAGCGCCTCGCACGTTCCGTGGGTTGTCTTTTACTTTCTTTCTTTCTTTTTTCCTTCCTTGTCTATTACAGTACTCTCTTGATGGTGTCCTGTGACGCGCTAGGTTCTAGTTTTGACGAAGTCCAATCTATCTGTCTTTTCTTGGGTTGTTATTGTTTTTTGGTGTCCTAGCTAAGAATCTGAAAGATGTACACCTGTCTTTCCTTCTAAGCATTTCATGGTTTTAGTTTTTAGGGTTATGAGGTCTTGGATTCCTCTGGACTTAATTTTTGTATATGATGTGGGATAAGGAGCTACTTTTGACCTTTTGCTTGGGGGTTGTCTAGTTCCAGGATCATTGGTTGGAAAAATTATGATTTCCCTACTTTTGGGATGTGGCATCCTTGTCAAAAAGTCACTGACCATAAATGTGTTTATTTCTAAACTCTGAATTCTAGTCCATGCATTTCTGGGATTTTTCCTGAAGGACTTCCTTAGTATGACTGTAGGTCAGGTCTCCTAGGGATAAAGTTTAGTTTCTCTGTTGTGGTTAAGTGCCATTGTGGCTGTTACAGCATCTGGTGTCAATTTGAGAGGATTATGAGTGAAGGTGGGGCAGGGAGTCTGGCTTGTCAATCAAGATATAACCAATGAGGCCTCTGTGTGGGCTAGGTCTTCTCCTGAGGAGTCTCGGAACTCCTGTATTTCCTCCTTGGTGGTGGGAAACACCTCTCTCTCTGCTCACACCCTGAAGAGACACTGTACTGACAAGACACACGACACTATGCCCTGGGAGTTGGAGAAACCACATGGACCTACCCTGATGCACCCACAGCTCTGCAGCTGGAGAAGCCACATAGAGACCCCTGCTGTAGTATTAAATATTAAAAAATAATAAAGACGCTGAGGGAGGTGGGGGGCCAGCCCCCACCGCTAATACTCCTACGAGTTCAGTAATACTACTTCTGGGTTCAGTAATGCACAATTGTACGGTTGAGATATATAAGTATTATATTAAAGTCATCGAGGGCATGAGAGATAATACAATAATACAGTCAGGCATGATACATAGCAACATTGCTCACCTCAGCCCAGCTTGGTGGTCCACGTGGAGAGAGGGGGAAGGGAAGGAGGGAAAGGGAACAAGGGAGAGGGGAGTAACCAGGGAGTGAGCAGCAAGGAGCTCAGAGTCAAAGAGAGAAGTTCAAGAAGTCACCGCCTATATTGCTGACCCATGCCTATATACCTTTTGGGGGCTTGCCAGCCCACTAATTACAGGTAGAGACATACGTCACAGGGAGGGGTTGCACTATAGGCTACACAGCAATGAGAGGGTGGTCTAGGGGGTGGTCTCTGGGTCTCCATAGGAACATTATCAGTAGGGTGCAAACCCCTTCTACAGGAGCCTGTCCATTGTCCCCAGAGGCAGGGAGCAGGCCCACCCCTGTGGAGGGATGAGACAGCAGTCTGGCAACTGATTGCCTTCAGGGGGGGAATGCCTGAGCATCTGACCTCCCCCCACACCCTGCCAGCACTGAGATGCTTACAACACCACCAGATCCACAAGACTTCCAACCCACTGACCTGTGATCCTCCTGCATGCAACATCCTTGCATGTATTTCGTGAGTCTGAAGAGGACTTTATAGATTGGTACTGGGCATATGGGCTAATATTGGGCTTATGGACTTGATCTGGATTGGGCTGAGCCATTTTCTCAACGTCCAATTGCTCTTGTATCTAAAGCTCTTTCTTACATACACGAGTGTCTATGGATTTGGTTCTCTGGTCCACCCCGGCTCACACAGCCATGAAGTCTATTCTGACTCACAGCCACCCGACAGAAACTACAGCGAGCTCTGGCCCGATCCCACGCCGCCCTCACGTGGTTCTGTTGCCTCACCCCGTTGTTGCAGCCGCTGTGTCAGTCCTTCTGGTCGGGCCCTCCTCTTTTCTGCTGCCCTTCTGCTTTACCAAACACGGAACCCTTCTCCACGGCCTGCTCTCTCCTGCCAGCTTGTCCAGCGTACTCCAGACAAAAGCTCGCCACCCTTCTTCAAAGGAGCATTCTGGCTGTACTTCTTTCAAGACCAAAAGTTTTGTTTCTCTGGGAACGCCTTCATTTTCCCTTAACGTTTGAAGGTTAGATTTGATGGATGCAGAATGCAGGTTGATGGCCCACTTCTTTCAGCATCCTGAAGGTGTCATCTCTCCGCTCCACTGCCTGCATCATGTCTGAGAAGAAGCCACCTGTCAGTCTTAGCGAGGAGCCACGGTTGCTTTCCAGGTGAGCTTTCTGTCTTTGTCTTGTGACAGTGTGTGCAGCTTCTTGGAATGTCTGGCTGAAAGTTTGCTTGAAGTGTGGCTTGGTGTGGGTCTGGCTAACTTTATCCTGGTTATTTTCCTTTTCCTTTTTGCCATTTTTGGAAACTTCCTGTCATTAGTTTTTCAAGTCCTCTTTTTACCCCTTTCCTCTTTCTTGTCCTACTGTGGACTCTCCTTGTGTTCACAGCAGCATGTCTTTGAAGCTCTGGTCCTTTTCCTTTCTGTCTCTAGACTGGAGACTTTCCATGTGTCATGGAGCTCGCTGGCTCTTCAGCTCAAATGTAATGGTGAGTCCTTCTAGTAAATTCTGTGTATTGGTGATTGCCGTTTTACATCCCCAAATTTACGTGTGGCTTTTATAGAATGCTATAATTTCATATAATTATGTCGGCATGAGTTTTCCAGAACGATCTAACTGTATAGAATGATGTAAGTATGAGGCTGACAGAATTATATAACTTGATATCATTACCTAAGTCTGAACTGACACAACCCACCGTCCGTTACTGCCGTTTCTGCACGGTGGGCTGCTGCTCTCGCTTCTCATCACTTCTAGAACTGCGGCTGACTAGTTCATTGACCATATTTATAATCTCACACTCAGGCTTTCCTCCCATGGCCCAACGTTTGGGCTTCCTAGTGGCTTCCTCCTGCCTGCTCTCCCCCTGCCCCATAACCCGGGAACGAGCATGATTCTTCCTTTTGGTCTGTCTGCCTAGTTATTTCTTTTACCTGAAAAGTAGATACTTTGAATATAATTTGGCACATCCACAAATCAAATGTCCCTATTCCCCCAGGTGTGGCTGTTGTTTGATGTTTTTTGTTTGATCTTGATCAATTTAGCGACTTTTAAGGGCCAAGTCTGTAGATCTGTACTGCTCACGCGCAGCTCCCGAAGCCTGTGCTGTGTCTCAGTCAGACGCACGCCGTCGGCTCGTCGCGACCCGGCAGCACAGCGGAGAGCTGCTGAGGGGGTCCGAGGCCACGGCTCTGTGGGGGCACAAAGCCTCTCCTTTCTCCCGTGGAGCACCTGCTGACTCTGTGGTTAGCAGCACCCCAACCACTACTCATTACTAATGAGGGGAAACCTATACAAGGGGATACCCCCCCAAACACAGAGCCACCCCCACCCCAAATCTATGCATTTAAAAAATGGTAACAAAACAATCTTATCACCGTCCAAGCACTTTCCATTACACTTAATACTTTTTCAAATCTGTGATTCCATTCTTGGAAACGTTTTTCAATTTCATCTGTTTGGATGGCCGACAGCACCTCCCTCATTTTTGTCCCTTCACCTCTTCTACATCACCAAATCACTGACCTTTCATGTCCCCCTGCATTCATGGAAACAAAAAGAAGTTGTATGGAGTGAGGTTAGGTGAGTAAGGTGTGTGGAGCAAAAGAGGCATTCTGTTTTTTGCCCTAAAGAGTGCACACTGAGATGGCTGCATGAGCAGGTGCATTGTTCTGGTGGCAAAACCAGTCCCGTCAGCCACAAATCAGGCCTTTTTTGTCGCACACTGGTATGCAATCTTTTCAGAACCTCTAAACAGAAAGCTTGATTAACAGTCTAACCTGGTGGAATGAACTCCAAATTCACTATGAGTCAACATTTTCATCTGTTCTGCAAGTTGATGGATGTCAAGAATGAGGTTTGCCATCAATCGACATTTCACCTTTTTTGACACAGGAAAACCACTCATACCCTTGAGCTTGTCCTTGTAAGCAGTGTTCAATATCATAACAGTTTCTGCGGCACTTTTCCCAAGCAGGAAATAAAGTCTCACAGCCGCACACTGTTCTCTTAAATTGGTCATCACAAAAAATGAGGTTTGAGTAAAACTGCTTTTGTGAAAAATTCACTGTGACCAGAGAGACCCTTCCTAGGGGGTGCCACTGGGTGCAGTAGCTCAGAGCAAGTTGCTCAATGCTTGCCTAGCAGGAGCAGTGTGTCGTATGAAAGCTCCACCCAGCAGAGCTTTTTCCGCTGTTTTTTTTTTTGGGGGGGGGGGAGGGAGCTGCCCCCTTGTATTACACTGTTAGGTCATGCCATGCCATATACCATCCTATACCATAAAAACCCAGTTGACTCATTGCTGACTCATATCGGCCCCTGTGGGTTTCTGAGACTGTCAGGGTTTATGGGAGTAGAAAGCCCAGTCTTTCTCCTACAGACGGCTGGTGGTTTCAAACTGCTGACCATGTGATTTCCAGCCCAACTTGGAACCACTGTGCCACCACGGCTCCTGTGAAAAACGGGGAGGACACTGAAAATTGCTAGAGTAGAACTGCCCATTTCAGCGATGGGAACTTTAATTTGAAATAGCACATCGTTTACATTAGAAGCCACAAAGATTGCAGAGCAAGATTTTTATTATGCTGTGAAAATAACTGCCAACCTAGAATTCTATGCGGAGCAGAGATATACTCCAAGGAGAAAGAGAGAAAAATAAGAATGTTCTTGTTGTCCGGTGCCATTGGGGTGGTTCTGATTCCCAGGGGCCTGTGTCCAACGGAAGGAAACACCGCCGGTCCTGGGCCATCCTCACCACGGCCTGCTGTTGCAGCCAGAGCATCCTTAGATGCAGGAAAGCTAGAGGCGAGTGTCAGCCGCAGACCCGCGTTGCAAGAGACGGAGGTAGAGTTCTGCGTGTGGGGACAAGCGGAGGCTTCACCCAGAAGGAAAAGCGGGAGCAGCTTCCGGAATGGGGAAGCCCTTTCTTCCCTCTTAGTGACCTCGAATACCCTGTTTCCCCAAAAGTAAGACATCCCTCAAAAGTAAGACCCACTTACAGTTTTGACTTCCCCGAATATAAGGCCCCCTGAAGCTATTGTAACTCTGGACTCTGGACTGTAGCGGCAGGCGCCGCCCTGCAGCTCACTGTTGGCCACAGCGCAGCTGGAGCAGACAGGAAGTGCGAGGTCTCTTTTAATCAAAGAGTAAACCATAAATATGCACCGTATTCTTCTTCATGGAAAAATAAGACATCCCCTGAAAATAAGACCTAGCGCATCTTTGGGAGCAAAAATTAATATAAGACACTGTCTTATTTTCGGACAAACAGGTAGTTGAGACTACCGGCAGCCTGCATTACAGCCCTACCGATGGGTGCTTGGTGTCTGCAGACATGATACTCTGGTAACTGCAGCCTCCAGGCGAGTGAGGGTGGGAACGCGGGTCGGCCACATTTTACCTGGTGTGGGACACTGCCAGCTCTAAGTCAACTGTAGGAATCAGATGCATGTATCTGCATCCACAGACCAATCATGGAACAGACACCCCCCTCAAACGCAAAACTCTCGGGGGCTCAGAGTTGGTTCCAAACCAGAGTGACCCCGTAAGACAGAGCAGAACTGCTCCTGCGGGTTTCTGAGACTGTGAATTTCTGTGGGAGGAGAATGCCTCTTCTTTCTCCTGTTGAGCAGCTGGTGGGTTCGAACTACTGACCTTGCCTTTAGCAACCCAGTGTGGATCCCCAGCACCATCAACTCCAAACGACTGCCCTGGAGCTAATTCTGACTCACAGGCGACTCTGTAGGACAGGGTAGAAATGCCCTTGTGGTTTCTGAGACTGTAACTCTTTACAAGAGTAGAAAGCCTCCCTTCTCTCCCAAGGAATGGCTGCTGGCTTCAAGCTGCTGACCTTGAGGTTGGTAGCCCGGTGCATAGCCACTACATCACCAGGGCTCTCACAGCACAACCAGGGCTCTTCAAAACACACATCAGAATATAGCCCCCCCCAAAAAAAAAAAGTCAATAGATCAAATGGAATACTGAAACAGTAACTCATTCAACAATAAGGCAGAGAGAGGGGATCAGAGAAACAAAGGTAGAGGGGAGGGGACTGCCTTGCTGGATTTCGCAGGCTGTAGTTCTTGACTGTAATTCAGGCCAGCTTCATCCCTCGGAGGAGCAGCTGGTGGGTTTGAACCAGGGACCTGGTGGTTAGCAGGCCCACAATGACCTGACAGGGCCACAGCGATCCTTTTATTACCAACTCTAAGCTCAAAACACTGCCATCCAGTCAGTCCTGACTCATGGTGACCCCACAGGACCTGGTAGAACTATCCCTCTGGGTCTCTGAGACTTTAAAAACCTGTATGGGTGTAGGCAGCCTCATTGTTCTCACTCAGAGCACCTGGTGGGGTTGAACCACTGAACTCCTGGTCAGCAACCCACACCCACACCACCAGGGATGGACCAACTCTGAGGGGTTAACGACAGGCAGAAAGGGAAGGTGTGGCAGGGCCTGTCAGCCTCTGCCTTAAGTCCACCAGCAGAGAGCCAAACCTGAGTGCCGTCCCCATCTCTACCAGCAGTTGTGAAAATGCACCCCAGCATTAGGGTCCCTGTGAGTCATAACTCACCGGACGCCAAAGGCCCTTTTCAGCCTTCAGCTGCAACCTCCCAAAGGGCCACAAGAGGGCGAAGCAGCATCTCTAAAGCTTCTCAGGTCCCTGCACTGGAGCTCCGTCTGTGGCGTCCCAGGCTCAGTTTGTGCCAAAGCCCTGCCACCCTCTGGGAGCCCTGGAGGGGCTATGTTCAGACTGTGCTCAGGCTGTGCGTGGTTTTGAGCCCACCAGCCCCTCTTTGGCAGACCGATCTCCTGAAAGATTTGCTTACTTCCTTGTACAACATTCACTGAGTCCTTAAACCATGCCAGGTACCAAGGTGACCTGTGGTCACGACAGGAGTGGGGTTGAGGTATAGAACCACCCCACCACCCCCAAGAAAGTACACAGGAATGATAATTAAAAAACCCACTGCCGTTGGGTTGATTCTCAACCATGGTGACCCTGTAGGACATAGTAGAATTTCCCCATACGGCTTCTGAAGCTGCGAGTCTCTCTGGAAGCAGACTGCCGCATCTTTATGCCATGGAGTATCTGCTAGGCTCAGACCACTGATAGTTCAATTAGTAGCTCAATTCATAACCCACAGCCCCGTCAGGGCTCCTTAAAGGTGACAGGAGAAGGTGGTAAACTGTGTTAGGGCAACAGAACCAGGTGCACTGGAGAGGCAGAGAGAGAGGGAGTTAAGGTTCTGTGAGGGTGGCGAGCCAGAGAGCTTGAGCCAACCCAAGGTCGCCTAGGAGGGCACCCCCAGCACTCTGATCTGCAGAAGTCTACGGTCATGGGTGCCTGCCCAGACACCAGTCAGACATCCTGCTTCTCGGACGTCCCAGCACTGCTCCTTGATATGTGGGTGCCTTCACCAGTGGGCGGCAGATCCCGTGCTGATGGACGCAAATTCACCCCCAACGTCCATGGTTTGAAACCACACTACTATTCATGTTCACATCTGGGATGATTCAAGTTCTGGGGCAACTTGGCGGGGCCATAATTCTCAGCAGCTCTGCAGTGAACACAAAACCCCTCGTGGCTCTGGGACCCTCTGACTCCGTCGTGACCACGCTTTCTGCTTCCTGCCCTCTGTGGTCTACCAGGTTAAAGGCAGGCTTGGGTTTAGAGCAGTGGTTCTCAACCTTCCTGATGCCACGACCCTTTAATACGTTCTTCATGTTGTGGTGACCCCCCCCCACAACCATAACATTATTTTTGTTGCTACTTCATAACTGTAATTTTGCTACTGTTATGAATTGGGTGACCCCTGTGAAAGGGTCATTCACCCCCCCAAAGGGGTCTCGACCCACAGGTTGAGAACTGCCGGTTTAGGGGGATAGAAGAAGAACAGGGGCGGGGGGGTGGGGTGTGCTGTGGAGTCAATAGGGAGGGAGATGCTGGGAGTGGCACTTACATAATCTCTAGTCAACTTGATAAATAGAGTGAAAGGGTGGAGTCTAGACTGTCAGTCAGGTCACGCCTGATGGCACCTCCTGATGGGCGTGGCCTTCTCATGAGGAGGATCCTGGGAGCCTCCCCTCTCTGCTTCACCTTCCTGTTGATGAGCCACTTGGAGCCACGCTGATGGCAGTCAGAGCCCTGGAGATGTGTCTACCGCCACCATCAGAGCCACAAGACTTTGCGCCAACCGGCCTATGCTCTTCCTGCATTCTGCATCATTGCGTGTGGCTGTGTGAGTCTAGAGAGGGATTTATGAGGTAGTTAGTTTATTGTGCCAGCCTGGCCGATAAACACATGTGGGATTAATTGAAGGGCGGAGAGATAAATGGCTTGGAGAGCCTCGCATTTCTTGTCTCTCGCTCTTTGATCATTGGACCACTGTGCGGCTGTCTTGCTTGTTCTGTGCCTCGATTTGCAAGCTACACTACCTGTGGGACAGCTAACCCATGGACTGTGTCACTGTAATTTGAAGTTCCTTTAAGACCTGCTTTGCCACACAATTGGAATTTACATCTCTTCAGCTGGAGACTGACAGTTGGTGACTTAACTGACTGTTGGTGACCTGCCTTGCTGTTGGCTGCCTGTGCCGTGATAGCCTGACTCTCTCTACTGAGGACTGCCAGTGTCTCACAGCTGTTTATTTCTTGCGTTATCTATCTATCTATCTATCTATCTATCTATCTATCTATCTATCTATCTATCTATCATCTATCTAACTGCTTTATAATTTAACTATTTCTTGTGTTATCTATCTATCTATATAATTATTAGCAATCTGGTTTTGTCTCTCTAGAGAACCCTGTCTAGCACAAATAGTATCAGATTTATGGACTTGATCTGGACTGGGCTGGGATATTTGCTTGACATATAATTGCTTCTTGATATAAAGCTCTCTCTTACACATAGATGAGTGTTCCTGAATTTGTTTCTCTAGTCAACCCAGTCTAACAAATTGGGGGTACAGATGCTATCAGATGGGGTGACACCAAAGTGACCCCAGGACCCATGGCAGTGGTGGTGGTGGACAGATTGGCACTGCAGGGAGAGGGGCCATGAAAGGAGTGTTGTCCCCTGTTATCCATTATCCAGATGTGATCACAGACCATGGGGCAGAGAAGAGCTTCTGCACTTTGGGCAAATGGGGGAGGGACTCTCTGGGCATGGGCTAGGAGGGGCATGGCAGGGGGCACTCAGTCATGTGTGAGAGGGGACTGGCCTCTCCCACCGGACGTGTGACACCCTGACCTGGTGCACGGGGTGACACTCACGTTAGCGACCACCCCACTGCTGTGTGGGTTCGATGGGAGACTTCCTACCTCTTGGGTGGGGGAATGCAGTTCATTTTTGGCCAAAGCCACCCCCCGACTGGTGCTGCCGGTGCCCCTTTATTATGAGTCAGAACCGACCATGGGCGGCGCCTAACCAAAGCGGAGCGGTCTTCCCTCATCGCCAAACGACTCCTGTCAGAAGTGATGCGTCCCCCATCCCTTCATCCCCACATGGCCTTTCTCAACTGCCAGCGGCCGAATCCAATTTGCTCTTCTGAAAGGAGAGTTTCTCCAGTCACAGCGGGATAGCTCCGCCCTCAGCTGATGCAGCAAGGTCAGCTGTAAGAGGGTCACAGACAGTTAAAGATTTAAGTATGCTCTGCAGCGGAAAGCTTCCAGAGAGAGTTGAACCCCAAATGGATGTTCCCACTTGATGCTGGACACCGCTCTCCTCCACTGTCTCTAGCAGCCTCTCTGTCCCCAGGGCTTTTGCCCCTAAGACGAGGCATGGTGTCCCTGAGTACAGTGGTCCAAGGCAGAAGAGGAAGGTGGGTAAGCGAGACAGGGGGCCATGAGCGTGGAACCCTCCTTTTCCAAGCTGGGTCGCCATCTTGGATCGACCTTTCAGGGGCCGTTCAGGAGGAAGCTGGCCTGTCTCCTGGGCCACTGGCTGTGTCCTTGTTAATTGGAAGATAAATGCAGGAGACCGGAACGGACACAACTGGGGGCCTAGGGAGGCAGGGGTGGGATAGCGGTGACTGCGGCTGAAGCCCAGCCGGCAGGGGAGGGGCAGGTGGGCATTGGGATTGATCACAGAGAGACCCTCATCCTCTCTGCGGGACCCAAGCTCTCCCATGCCCACACCCATGTTTCCACAGTACACAGGGGCCACAGCTGCTCCGCCTCTCAGAAAGGAATTGTTGCGCAAGTGCAAGGCTCTCAACGCTGGGAGGTCACCCATGCATAAGAGGGTGGGCGAGGCCACCAAAGGTCTGCTTGTGCGGGTGCCCTAGTGCCCTGAGGCCCCCAGAGCCACGCGCCCTTCTGGTGAAGTGTGCCTCCAGCAGCAGTTCAGGAGCGCTGGTGGCACGGCAGTGAAGCACTTGGCTGCGAGCTGAAAGGCTGGTGTCTGAACCTCCCTAAGGGCTCCGCAGAAGAAAGGGCTGGCTGTCTGCCCTGGTGAGGAGTCCAGCCGAGAAGACTCTCTAGAGCAGGCTTGCCCATCACCTGCAGGAAAAGGACTTGATAGTATGGGACAACACAAGGGGCCATGGCTGTGCCCCCTCTCCCACCCTGCTCCACTGGCACGGCTTGGTGTGCTAGTTACATAATTTCATGTCAACTTGATGAATGGGGTGTAGGGGTGGAGTCTAGCTTGCCAATCAGGTCAGAGCCTGATGGTGCCTCCTGGTGGGCATGGCCTTTTCATAAGGAGGGTCCTGGGAACCCCATCTTCTCTCTCTGCTTCACCTTCTTGACGACGTCAGGTGTAGCCCCGCGATTGCCCTAGAGATGGGTCAACTGCCATTGGATCCACAAGACTTTGCACCCACCAGCCTGTGACCTTCCTGCATCATTGCATATGGCTTTGTGAGTCTGAAGAGGGATTTGTGGACTAGAATTGGACTATGGACTAGTATTGGCTTATGGACATGAGTTGGACGGGGCTGGGACGATTTCTTGATGCGTAATTACTTCTTGATATAAAGCTCTCTAAGACACATGTGTGAGTGTCACTGGCTCTGTTTCTCTAGGCAACTGGCCCAACACACCTTGGAGAGACAAGTGAGGAAGAGAGACAAGCCAGTTGCCACAAATGTTTTACAGCTGCTTTGCTTGGCTCCACGGCTGTTCTTGGCAGCAGCCCCCACCTTACTCTCAGATCAAACATGTAGCTATCTGGGGGAGTCACCATCTAACTAGATCTGTCCTCAAGGGGACCAATTGACAGGTACTCCCTTCCATTGATCTTCGCTGCCAGGATGGAACATCAGGAAGGCTTGAGGGTAGAAAAAGCGTCTCTTGCTCTGGTGCATAGGCCAAGCACGCTTCTTGATCCATGGGATAAAGAGGATGTCTCTCTCAGCTCCGATGGCATGCTTGTCTGTTGTCGTTGTTAGGTGCCATCGAGTTGGTGCCAAGCACAGCGAGCTTATGCCAAACAGGCCCTGCCCTTCCAGCTTCACAATCACTCCTGTGCTGGAGTTCGTTGTTGCAGCCATCGTGGCAATCCATGCCCAGGCCCAGCTTCAGAGGGCCTAGGCTCTTTTTTGTTACCCCTCTGCTTTAGCAAGCACGAGGTCCTTCTCCAGGGACTTCTCTCTCCTGACAGCATGTCCAAAGTATGTGAGATGAAGTCTCACCAGCCTTGCCTCTCAGGAGCCTCGCACCCTACTTCTTCCAGGACAGGTCCCGTGCTCCTTTGAGCAGCCCGTGGTCCTTCCAACACTCTTCTCCAGCGCCGCCGTTCAAACGCTCCCATCCTTCTTCAGTCTTAATTCAACATCCAACTCTCACGCTTCAGTCTTCTTAATTCAACATCCAACTCTCACGCGCCTCTGAGGCAATGGAAACACCAGGGCTTGGGTCAGGCACACCTTAGTCCTCAAAGTAACATCCTTGCTTGTCCATATCCTCAAGAGGTCTAGTGCAGCAGATTGACCCAATGCAACTCGCCTTTTGATATTTTGACAGCTGCTTCCTTGAGCATTGATTATGATCCAAGCAAGACAAAATCCCGACAACTTCAATGTTTCCCCCTTTTATCAGGATGTAACCTACTCGTCCAGTTGTGGGGTTTCTGGTCTTCTTTATACTCAGTCACAATCCATACTGAAGGCTGCAATCCTTGATCGTCAGCAAGTGCTTCAAATTCTCCTCACTTTCAGCAAGCAAGGTTGTATCATCTGCATATTGACGTTTGTTAATGAGCCTTCCTCCCCTCCTGATGCTGCAATTCTCTTCATATAAGCCAGCTTCCCTGATGATTTGATCACCATTCAGATCAGATAAGCCTGGTGAGAGGATGAAACCCCGATGCACACCTTTCCTGATTTTAAGCCATGCAGGCCTCCCTTGTTCTGTCCACACTGCATCTTCAGCCATGTACAAGTTCTGCATGAGCACATGACATGTTCTGGAATTCCCATTTTTCTCAAGGTCACCCACATGGATTATGGTCCACACAGTCAAGTACTTTTTCATGGTCAATAAACACTCTGCTTTGAACCGAGATCCATCCGGCATCATCGGTGACACCCCTCGTTCCAGGTCCTCTTCTGAATCTGGCCTGCAGCTCCCCGTCAATGTACTCCTGCAACTGTTGTTGGAAGATCTGAAAAGTTTTGCTTGTGTGCGATATCAGTGATATTCTACTGTTTGAGCATTCTGCTGGGGCACCTTCTTTGGAATGGGCACTAACTTAGATCGCTTCCAGTCAGTTGGCCAAGTGGCTGTCTTCCAAATGCCCTGGGACAGATGAGTGAGTGCTTCCGTTCTTCCAACTGCTTGCTGAAACATTGCAATGGGTGTTCCGTCAATCCTGGAGTTCTGTTTTTGACTAACGCTTTCAGGTCAGCTTGAACTTCTTCCTTCAGCACCTTGGTTCTTGCTCATACACGACTCCCTAAATTGGTGGACTGGTGACTGATTCTTTTTGGAACAGCGGCTGTGTATTCTTTCCATCTTCTCTTGATTCTTCCTGGATCATTCAATAACTTTCCCATCGACTCGTTCAAGATTGCATTTCTGGACTTGAGTTTTGTCTTGCGTTCTGTTTCAGATATGCTGAGTGTGCACTTCCCTTTGGGCTTGCTAATTCTAGGACCTTGCTCAGTTCATTACACTGTTTGGCTTTGTCTTCTCACGGGGGTGTCCTTTGAGATTCGTATTCAGCTCCTTGACTGCATCTTCTCCCATGTGTTTTAGCTACTCCACGACGAAGAGCAAGTTTCCGAGTCTCTTCAGACACACACTTTGATCTTTTCTTTATTTCCCTCTTTTTAATGACCTTTGCTTTCTTCACGAATGGCTTTCTTGTTGTCCTCCCTCCGCACACCAGGTCTTCTGCCATTAGTGTTCAAGGCGGCAAGTCTGATCTTGAGATGTTCTCAAAACTCAGGCGGGGTCGACTCAAAGTCATATTTTGGCACTTATGGACTTGTTTTAAATGTCCTCGCCTTTATCTTGAACTTATAATGAGTAATTGAGGGTTTGTTTCACGGTTGGCCCCTGGCCTGGTTTTAGCTGCTGATATTAAGCTTCTCCATTGTGTCTTCTCACAGATGTGGTCCATTTTATTTTTCTCTCTTCAATCCAGAGAAGTCCCTGTGTATAGTCTCCCCTTGTGTTGGTGGAAAAGGCATTTTCTGTGAACAAATCACTGGTTTTGCAAAATTCTTTAAAAAAAAATCATTTTATTAGGGGCTCATGCAACTCTTATCACAATCCATACATGCATCAATTGTATAAAGCACATTTGTACATTCATTGCCCTCATCATTCTCAAAAAATTTGCTCTCCACTTAAGCCCCTGGCATCAGCTCCTCATTTTCCCCTCCCTCCCCACTGCCCCCTTCCTCATGAACCCTTGATAATTTACAAATTA
>NW_022107431.1:2708518-2714936 GCF_000313985.2 Echinops telfairi
TGCTACCTTAATACTAAACCTATAAATATATGCACATAGATCTATTTCCCCATCCTCATATAAAAATATATTTATATATGTACATGCCTTTATTTAGAGCTCTATAAATGCACTTTGCCTCCTAGCTCTTTCCTCTATTTCCTTTGACTTTCCCCTTGTCCCACTATGATGCTCAGTCTTCATTTGGGTTTCAGTAATTCCTCTACATTACCCTTGGTCACGCCCTACCAGGCCTCCTACACCCTCCTCACCACTGATTTGGATCACTTGTTTTTTCCTTGTCCCTGGGTTTGTTAACACCACTTCCTTTCCCTCCCCCTCCCCCTCTCCCACGTCCCCCGGGAACTGTCAGTCCAGTTGTTTTCTCCTCCAGATGGCTCATCCCGCCTGTCTTATTCAGACAGACCTGTGGAGATAATAACATGCACAAAAACAAGACAGAGCAAAACCAAGCAACAAAACAAAACAAAACAACAACAACAACAACAACAACAAGCCAATGAGTGGGAAAAAAACCCCAAACCCAAAACACAACAACAAGAAAGAAAAGCTTGTAGTTAGTTCAAGGACTGTTTCTTGGCCTTTAGTAGCGGTTTCCAGCCTAATCTGTTGGGGCACCAAACCCTGGTCCCAAAGTCTATTTTTGGTACTCCCTGGGGACTTCATTGCTCTGTTCCCTTGATGTTCTGTTGCACACCCTTAGTGTTTTGCCTCGGTGTGGTGGGATCAGATCGGGTGGAATTCCCACACTCTATCTCCAGTGTTGTTCCTTGTAGGGCTATTGGTCAGTGAGGGATGCTGTCTCATTGTGGGGCTGGCCATGTGGTCTTCTCTGTCTTAAGCCTTGTGCTCTTTTAAGATTTACCTATGTTAGGTCAAGGAGTCCTGGTGTTGTTGTGATTATGTACTGGGCTGTGATTTGAAAGGTCAACAGTTTGAAACCATCAGCCACTTGAGAGAAAGACTGGGCTTTCTAGTCCCATAAAGAGAGTGTTGGACACCCACAGGGGCATTCTACCCAGTCCTATAGGGGTGCTGTGAATGGGCATCAACTCCATGGCATGGTGCAAGAGTGAGAAATAAGTTGGATCAACGTGACAAAGGAAACTCAGAAGACTAGGTAGGACTCTTAGGGGCAGTGAGTTGGTGTTAATGGGGAGGAGTGACGATGGTGGCACAACGGGAAGGATGAAGCCATGATCCCTGAAGGGCACTCATAGAAACTCTTGAATTGGTGTGTGACCTGCTGCGTAGACCCTCAGCCACAACAATACAGTAAATGATGGTTTTAAAGAGATATTGACTGCTTTGGGCAAAGGAACCCAGGTGGTTCTCTCAGGTAAGCTTTGGACTGCTAACCACAAGGTCATCAGTTCAAACCCACTAGTGACCTTGTTGGGGAAGATGAATCTATCTATTCCTGTAAAGATTTACAGCTTCAGAAACCCTGGGTAGGGTTTCTCAGAGTTGGAATGGGCTCTATGACAGTGTTGGTTGTTTTTTTTGCTTAGGGTAAAAAAGAATGAAAATATATGGTGGTATTTATGGCACATGTAGAAGAGAAAGAATGAAAACAGGGACAAAAAGGGACAAAACGGAAACAATATTGTTAGGTGCTGTCGAGTTGGTTCTGAATCATAGTGACCTTATGTACAATAGAACAAAACTTTACTCAGTCCTGCGACATCACAATTGTTGTTATATGTAAGCCCATTGTTGCAGCTCAAGGATCTTCCTCTTCTCCTCTATTCCTTCACCTAAACAAGGACTGATCTCTAATGACAATATGTCCAAAGTACGTGAGACCAAGTCTGGCAATATTGGCTTCTAAGGAGTATTCTAGCCATACTTCTTCCAAGACAGGTTTGTGTGTTTGTTTCGCAGATCAGGATACTTTCAATACTCTTCATCAGCACCATAACATCCACCACCACCCCTTTTAACACTTTAAAGAGGTCTTGTGCAGCAGATTTACCCAATGCAACTGACCTTTTGATCTCTTGACTGCTGCTTTCATGTGCATTGATTGTAAATCCAAGCAAGACAAAATCCTTGACAAGTTCAATCTCTTCTCCATTTCTCATGATGTTACCCCTGGTCCAGTTGTGAGGATTTTGGTCTTCTTTACATTGAGTTGTAATCCACACTGAAGGTTACAACAAACTTCATACTCTAGACAAGTAAATATTACATGATGGCAGAGTGATATATTTACAATTGATTATTAAAAGAGCTATTTCTCATGGATGGTAAACTCTTCAGTTATTATAAACAGAAGAACTAGAGATAGCCTGCATTTTCAGGTAGTCAGACTGGCAGATGCTTGAATTGATGCCAAGTTTGATACAGAATTATCCAAAGAAACATTAGCCACATAGACATGCATGAGAAACAGGAAGTTAAAAATTTCAAACATTTCTCAAACAGTATTTTGAAATAGGCTGAGAATCAAAGGCTGGAGTAAAACATACCAAGCAAATAGCTATTCAAAAAAAGCAGGGGTTACAATCCTAATCTCAGATAAAAAATTGACCTCAAATTTCAAACCATAAAAAGAGATAAGGAGGGACACTATATAATGCTCAAGGGAACTGTTGACCAAGAACCACTAAGCATTCTAAACATATACTCGCTGAACAAGAGATCTATAGAACACGTCAATCAAATGCTTCAAAAGATGAAAAAAGAAACCAGGCTCAACAATTATAGTAGGGGACTTCAATACACTCCTCTCTGAGAAAGATAGGTCACAGGGAAAGAAACTCAACAAGGAGGCTAAAGATCTAAACACTATAATAAGATCATTTGACCTGATAGATATTTACAGAGCTCTCGACCCAAATACCAAAAATTTCACATTCTTTTCAAGCCCATATGGCACATATTTGAAGATATACCACACGCTGGGGCATAAGTCAAATCTGCATAAATTTAAGCACATTGATATCATACAGACCTCTCTCTGACCATTGTGCCATAAGTTCGAAATCAACAAATGGAAGATGAAGAAAACAAGAGCAAATAATTTGAGGATGAATAACTCTCTATTGCAAAAGGAGTGTGTACTGGCACAGATCAGAGATGAAATTAGGAAATTTCTAGAAACCAACAAGAAAAAACGCAACGTACCAAAACAGCAAAGGCAGTTATCAGAGGAAGTTTCTTTTTTTTTTTTTTCCCCAGAGGAAGTTTCATAGCAATACATGCACACCTGAAAAAGGAAGAGAGACTTATGATTGATATGCTGGCACAAAATTTACAGCAACTAGAGCAGAATCAACAAGATAATCCTACTAATAGCAAATGAAAATAAATAATAAAAATCAGGGCTGAGCTTCAGGAGAGGGAAAATAAGAAAACTGTGGAAAAATTTAATGCTGCTAAAAGTTGGTTCTCTGAAAGGATAAACAGAATCGACAGACCACTGGAAAACCTAATCAAAGAAAGGCGGGAACAAATTTCAATAGCAAGGATGAGGGATGAAAGAGGGGACATTACAATGGACCCTAATGAAATCAAAAGGATAATTACACAGTACTATGAAGGACTGTACGAAAACAAATTCAACAACTTGGAAGACATGGACAAATTCTTGGAAAAACAATCTCTCCCTAGGCTATCCCTGATGGACATAAAAAATTTTCAACAGACCCATATCAATAGAAGCAATACACAAGATTATCAAGGGATTACCAACAAAAATGTTCCCTGGACCAGATGGCTTCACAGGAGAATTATACCAAGTATTCCAGGAAGAATTAACACCAATCCTACTCAAACTCTTCCAGATTACAGAAAAACATGGCAAACTCTTGAACTCTTTCTATGAAGCTAGTATAAGCTAGTACACATAAACCAGGCAAGGATCCCACAAGAATCGAGAACCACAGACCAATTTCCTCAATGAACATGGATGAAAACTCTTTAACAAAATACTGACCAACAGAATACAAAAGTATATAAAACAAATAATTCACCATGACCAAGTGGATTCATACCAGGGATGCAGGGATGGTTCAACATACGAAAGACCATTAGTATTATTCACCGCATTGAAATGAAAAATTATAAGAACCACATGATAATACTGATACATGTGGAAAAGGCATTTGATAACATCCAACACCAATTCCTGTTTAAGACACTCGAGAAGATAAGAATAGAAAGAAAATTCCTCAATATATCATATATTCTCTTGTATAATCTGAGTTTTTCAGCACATTTTAAATGCATTTTTTGTGGTAAAATTGGGTGCCTTGGCTCATATTCGGGTTGGCTTATACTTGAGTATATACGGTAAGACAAGTTATATATGAACGACCAACAGCCAATGTGGTAGTCAATGGAGAAAAGACAAAAACAATCCCTCTGAAAAAATGAACCAGACAAGGATACCCCTTGTCCCCACTCCAATTTAACATCATACTGGAGGTCCTAGCTAACAGTATAAGGCAATGAAAAGACATCAAAGTATTCGTCTGGGGAAGGAAGAAGGAAAATTCTCATTATTCGCAGATGATATGATTTTATATGCAAAATCCAAAAAGCTCCACAAGGGGAGTGCTAGAAGTGATAGAGGAATATGGCAGAGTGGCAGGATACAAGATCAACAGACTGAAGTCTATTTGACTGCTTTATACATTGGACAAGACCATGAGAGAGGGGATCAAAATGGTAGTACCCTTCACAATAGTCAACCACAAATTGAAATATCTAGGGATAGACCTAACTAAAAGAACAAAAAATCTATATGAGGAAAACGACAGAACACTATTACAAGAATCCAAGAGTGACCTCAACAAAGGGAAGAATATCCCATGCTCATGGATTGGAAGACTCAATATAGTCAAGATGTCAGTTCTGCCCAAGGCACTATATAAGTTTAATGCAATCCCAATACAATTACCCTCATCTTTCTTCAAAGAAATGGAAAAACTGATTACAACTTCATATGGAGAGGGAAGAAGCCCAGAATTAGCAGAGAACTCCTCAAGAAGAAGGACAAAGTTGGAGGGCTTGCTTTACCTGATGTTAGCACTTATTATACAAACACAGTGGTCAAAACAGTGTGATATTGGTATAATGACAGATGCTCAGACCAAGGCAAAACGATTGCAAACACAGAAATAAAATCATCAGCATACAGACAACACATTTTCTATAAGGGGCCCAAAACTATCAAAAGGGAAGAGGATGCCCTCTTCAATAAGTGGTGCTGGGAAAAATGGATATCTACCTCAGAAAAATGAAGCACGACCCTTACCTTTCTCCATGCACAAGAATAAATTCAAGGTGGATCAAGACCTAGAGGTAAAACCCCAAACTATTAGAACCATCAACGAGGAAATTAGTCCAAACCTGAGATCTTTGACTCAGGGAATACATAGGCTATCGGAAATAGGGAAGTACACAAACACAGAGGAGGCACAAATTGACAAGTGGGTTATACTAAAGATAAAACACTGTGCACATTGAAAGAATTCACCAAGAATGTAATAAGAGAGACTAGAGACTGGGAAAGCATCTTTAGCAATGACACATCAAACAAAGGCTTTATTACTAAAATCTACAATACTCTGCTAACTAACAACAAGAAAGAAACCAATTGTCCACAGAGGAGTTGGACAAAGGACCTGAACAGAAGTTTCTCATGGGCAGAAATCCAAATGGCCAATAAATATATGAGAAAATGTTCCAGATCCCTAGCCATAAGAGAAATGCAAATTAAAACAACTATGAGATACCACCTGACACCCTGAAAGAGAGCCCAATTCAAAAATTCAGAAAGTAGCAAGTGCTGGAGGGGCTGTGGTGAGACAGGAACTCTCATCCACTGCTGGTGGACTTGTAGATATGTACGGCCATTATGGAAACTGATTTGGCGATATCTAAAACAGATGAAAAGGGAACTGCCATACAATCCAGCAATCCCCCTCCTGGGCATATACCCAGAAGAGAAAGGAAACAAACCACGGCCAGACATCTGTGCTCCGATGCCCATTGCAGCGCAGTTCACGATGGCAAGGAGTTGGAAACAACCCAAATTTTCATCAACAGGTAAATGGATTAAACAACTGTGTATATACATACAATGGAGTCCTACGCATCCCTAAAAGCAGCAATGAACTCATGAAACACACCGCCGCATGAGAAGAACTGGAGGAAATCATGGCAAGTAAGTAAGCCAAGCACAAAAGGACAAGTACACGAGTCCACTGAAGTAAGCTTAAAAAAAATGGAAAAGGGACCTATGGGAAAAGCGCCTAAATGCATACATGCCTGGGGTGAGGTCCAGGTACTACGGCAGGTGCCAAACCCAACCCAGGGATACATATGGAAGTCAGATAATTAGGGAAAGAAACAAAAAATTTATATATATATAAATATATATATATAAATATATTTATATATATTATTA
>NW_022107431.1:2715996-2743437 GCF_000313985.2 Echinops telfairi
CAGGGACAAGGGAAGAATAGGTGATCTAAACTTGATGGCAAGGAGGGCATAGGATTCTTGCGGGGTGGGGTGTCAATCAAGGCCTATGTATCCAAGAGGAATTACCAAAACCTGAATAAAGGTCAAACCTGCTAGTGGGACGGGAGGAAAGTAAAAAGAAATAGAGGAAAGAACTGAGAAGTATAGGACAGTTACAGAGGTCTAAACACAGGCATGCAGATATGTAAATACAGTTATATACCATGACAGGGGAATAGAGCTATGGACACATATTTATTTATAAAGTATTAAGGCAGCAGATGGACATTGGGTCTGCACTCAAGTACTCCCTTAATGCAAGAACAATTTGTTCTACTAACCCAGCACTCGGTGATGTTCACTTTCCCCGACACAATCGCTGAAGACACAATGGGTGCATAAGCCAATGTGGTGAAGAAAGCTGATGGTGCCCGGCTATCAAAAGATATAGCGTCTTGGGTCTTAAAGGCTTGAAAATGAAGCAACCATCTAGCTGAGAAGCAACAAAGCCTACATCGGAGAACCACACCAGCCTGTGTGATCAGGAGGTGTCGATGCATCAAAGACCCAAAACAAAAGAAACAAAAAGCATATCAATAGGAATGAGGGGGAGGGCAGCGTGGAGACCCAAAGCCCATCAGTAGTCAATTGGACAGCCCCTGTCAGAAAGGCCACAAGGAAGAGAAGAGGCAGTCAGGGTGGAGTATAGCACTGATGAAACACACAACTTTCTTTAATGCTTCCTTTCCACCCACTACCATGACCCCAAATCTATCTTACAAATCTGGCTAGACCAGGACATGTACACTACTACAGATAAGAGCTTGCAACACAGGGAATCCAGAACAGATAACTACCTCAGGACCAATGAGGGGAGCAGTGATAAGAGGAGGGTAAGGGTTGGTAGGGGGGTGGGAAGTGAGGGGGAAGCCATCATAATGATCAACGTGTGGCCCCCATGCCAGGGGGACGAACAGCAGAAAAGTGGGTGAAATGAGACAACAGCTGGTGTAAGACATGAAAAAAAAAGAATTTATGAATTATCAAGGGGGCATGGGAGAGGAGGTGAGGGAGGGAGGCAGGGAAATGAGGAGCTGATGCCAGGGGCTCAAGTAAAAAGGAAACTGTCTTGAAAAGACGATAACAACATACATACAGACGTGCTTGACAAAATGGATATATGTATGGGCTGTGATAAGACCTGTAAGAGCCCCCAATAAAATAATTTAAAAATATATATATTTTTGAGTAATCTAATTGACTTATCCTGGCATGGAAACCAGGCCTGGGATAGGCGCATTCAAACAAACATCAGAGCATTGCATTTCCCTAGTGGACCTCCAACACTACCCCAGAAGGCCCCCACACCTGGTGCACAGGTGAGCTTCTTGAGGTTTGCTTTCCACATTTCACCATGAATATAGGAAAATCTCAGCTTTCCTTCTCTTCAGGCACCCAAAGAAGTCTTGCGAAGCTTAGAGCTTTACAATTTTTCCAAAGTTGTTGAAATTTTGCAAGACTGCCAAAGAGCATTAATAACAAGAACAAAAGGCCGACAACACTTCAGAAAATCATAGTGAAAGAGATCATTAAGATAGCAACGATCACAACACCTTGCAGCTGGTACTTGTCTCTGAGTAACGGCTTCACACTCATTTGGAGTCTAACTTCAAGTTTTGGAAATATCATTCTTAGGGAGTTTTGCAGGGAATTAAATGCTTGGATTCCCACGAGGGATGTATTTTCCAAATTACACCAAATGAGTAGAGATTCAAATCTCAAGATGCTGTGAGTGTATGTCTCAGATTTGTGTCCCAGCAGGAAATGAACTAAGGAAGCCCCGGCGCTTAGAAAATATGGACAAAGTTGCTTAGCTATGCAAATCGTTTCCCAATTTCCTTCAAGGGTAGAGACTTACCAGCAATGGATAAGGGGATCTGTTGATCTGACTGAGTTTTTAAATCCAGTGAATGGAAAAGTGCCCCTTACTGTGATCTTGATTCACATCTCCCTCGTTGCTAAGGAGGTGAAGATCTCTGAGGATACAAAACCTACCAAAGCCAACCTTGCTACCATCAAGGTGATTCTTGCTCATAGCAATCCGATAGGACAGGGTCGAACTGCCCCAGTGGGTTTCCAAGACTGTAACTCTTTAGAGGAGTAGAAAGTCCTGCCTTTCTTGGGAGGAGCGATGGCTGGTTTTGAACTGCTGACCTTGCTTGAGGGGAGCAGGCCAACTCATCATGACCCACTGCACCACTGGCACTCCTCTTTAGACACAAGTAGGCTTCAAACGGTTTGTGGACATTTCTGTTAGCTTCCAATTCCATTTCCCCACCAACTCTTCAAACCTCTGGAATTTGGTGGCCTCTGTGTGTCTGGAAACTGCTGCCTCCTATCTTTCTGATATTTGTGTGAGTTCTTAAATGACCTTCATTTCTCCATAATTTATATTCATACTGTTCTTCATGGGATTGGGCCAGTATGGGAAGAATTTATTTTTTGTAAGACAAGAAGAGAAAAGTGGAAGACACCCTCTGGGTGAGTTTTGTGCCCTAGAAAGATCCGTCCCGTCTCACTTCCACAGTGCTGGGGTGCCGTTTCTGGGGAGGGCACCGCCTTCTCTTTGGAGAGCTCAGACTCTGCAGAGTTGTCTCCTGCGGAGTCATGCGGCCTTCTGCTTTCCTCAGTTCAGACCAGTCTGTGATGCTCCTGAGAATTAAGAATTCCGAGTAGGCGGCAGACCGGATGGGTAGGCTTCAGTGGCACAGGCTGGGCACCAGCTGGGGTGGGCTTGGGTGGGGGTTGTGCTAGTTACATAATCTGGTGTCCATTCGGGACTGAGAGGATTAAGAGTAAAGGGGCGGAGTCTCGTCCATCAACCCGGTCATAGTCATTGAGGCCTCTGTGTGGGCATGGCTTTCTGAGAATTCTGGGAACTCCTGAATTTCCTCCTTGGAGGCAGGGGACACTGTTTCTCTCGGCTCACTCCCTGAGAGACACTCTACTGACAAGACACATGGCGCTATGCCCTGGGAGCTGGAGAAGCCACATGGACCTACTCTGATGCAACTAGACCTCTGGAGCCAGAGAAGCCACACAGAGAGCCCTGCCAGTGTTGAGATGCTTACAATGTCACTGGATCCAAAAGACTTCCCACCCACTGTCCTGTGATCTTTCTGTGTTCAGCGTCATCACATGGATTTCGTGAGTCTGAAGAGGACTCTATAGATTGGTATGGACATATAGATTGGACATATGGGTTAATATGTGACTTATGCACTTGATCTGGACTGGGCAGGGATTTTTTTCTCAATATTCAATTGCTCTTGTATATAAACCTCTTTTTTTTTCTCACATGAGTCCCTCTGAATTTATTTCTCTAGTTGAACCGGACTAACATAGGGGGTCTTCTCCTAGACTGGTAGGTTCCTGGCTTCACCACTACACATGGAGTCTGAGGTTATCCATTTTCAAATTCTTTACCTGGAGAATTGTCTTGACCGTTGTAATTTGTTCAGTAATCTAGCTATCCATCCTTCAATTTCTGCCTTTGAATAAAATTGAAGCTTCTCATCTATCTTCCTCTTATTTTTTCTCCATTTTTTCATGGATAGAGAGAAAGAAACACCTTCACCAACCATCAGACCCCAAACCAAGAAAACACACAAAAGCACCGTGGTGTTCTCAACAGATTCAAATATCTCACGCTTACGTCCCTAAGTTGCACAAATTAGACATGCTCTGTACAAGACGTTGTGTGGCGTAGACTGTAGAAATCACTTTTAGACGTGAGAAGACCCCTCGTCAGTGACCCCATGATGATTAAGGAGAGGGGGGAAGGGGGTAGAATGCTTCTTGGGTAGATTACTCGGCTCCTGGTGGGTGCCCTTCTCCACCGCCATCCCCTGTCTGTCAGGGGTGGCTTGCATGCGGCTCTGATGTCAAACAGGTTTCGGCGGAGCTTCCAGACTAGGAAGGACTAGGAAGAATGGGATGCTGACTTGATTCCGAAACTCAGCAGCAAAGCCTACGTGAAGCACAGAGGCCAGCCGT
The DNA here is from genome assembly GCF_000313985.2 of Echinops telfairi. NCBI lineage: Eukaryota > Metazoa > Chordata > Mammalia > Afrosoricida > Tenrecidae > Echinops > Echinops telfairi. The sequence goes on from NW_022107431.1 coordinate 2,720,071, forward strand.
ACTGCTCTTGTGCTGTGAGCTGAGGGCTTGACTGCAGAGCAGCAGGACAGCAAGATGTGGTCGACACTTGGTCAGGGTGGGGGTGGTTGTTGGTAGGTGCCATGGTGCCGGTTCTGACCCACCGCGACCTTGTGCACAACGTAAGGCAGCAGCTCCTGGTCCTGTACTTGAGCCTGTTGATGCAGCCCCGGTGTCGATTGATCTTCTTGAGGACCTTCCTCATTTCCGCTGCTCTTCCTGTTTACTAAACATGAGGTCCTTCTCCAGGGACGTATCTCTCCTGACATGTCCGAAGTCTGTAAGACCATCCTTGGCTCCCAGGAGCACTCTGGCCGTACTGTCAAGGTTTGGAAGTACCAAACTGAGTACTATCTATGTGGTATATCAGACCATTATTTTATTGGATTTTCTTAAAATCTGATTTTTCCAAAACATTCATCAGATCCCAAACCCACTCACTCAGCTTTCTCATTTCCAACTGTCCTTCAAGCTCTGACAAGTCAGTGGTGCAATGACCGTCACATAGAAACTCAAGGCTCTGTGGTCACTGGCAGCTTCCCTGAGTGCTCATGAGGTTGCCAGAATTCTACTGGGTGCCCCATCCACTTCCTTTCTTGAATTACTATATCTGGGTCTTTCAAGTTACTATGTATTATTTTGATGACTCTCTCCTTACTTTGTAATAGGAGCCTTCTCAGATGCATGCAGTGCGTTTGTAAGGACTGCCTCCGAACGATATGGCTGATGAAGAGCATGGGAAGTGGCGTGGAACTCCAGAAGAACAAACAGATGTGTCTGGAAGCAGTCCGAGTCCAAGCCAGAACGCTCCTTAGAAGCAGGGGGTTGTGTTGCACGAAGCGGTTCTTCTTTCCGAAGGACACCCTGGATTAGAGAAAGATGAGTGACTTCCTGGCAGCCACTTCTTGCACCAGGGTCAAGGAATCTGAGTGCTAGCGTTGTCCTTGCTGGCTGGCGTGGACCTGCTGCTTGCTGTCTGGACACTGGACTGAAGGACTTCGTGTTTGTCTGCATGAGGGACCAAGGACTCCACAGGGAGAGCCTCACCCGGCCCTCATGGGAGCAGAAGAAGAATCTGCTGTCATCTCCAGGATCATATCTGCCCACAGATTGAGGGAGATGTAAAACTAAAAAGGCGTTGAATAGACAGTGTCGGTGTACGGTGGCCGAGAGCTCTGCAAGGGCGAGTGCATTGCAAGAGTCTGTGAGCTGCCTTCCTTCCATGCACTTGGAGTTGTGCCTGCAGGGACTTGAGTCTGGCTGCAGCATCATCAGGGAGTCACAATGCCCAGGTGTGCAGACCCACCTGTAACATTCAGTGACTAGCTGAGGATGCAGAGCACTGAGGACACCAAGAAGCATTCTTGGACATGCTACTTAAAATGTGGTGCTTGCCAACCTGTCTTCGCTTTGGAAACTCTGGAGCACCTGAAGCTTTGCTTTGCCTTGAGGGTTGTACCAGTCACGAGTCTTTAGAGACGCAGAACCAACAGGTGCTAGATAATTCCTACCTTTCTGAATTTTAAATAAATAGATCTGCAGCTGTGTCTAACCATTGATTTTAAGCTTCTAGCTCATCGGTTGCCTTATTGATGTAGAACATTGGCTTGTGGAAGCAGAGATGGACCCTCCCCAAGAGCCAACAGAAAGAAAGCTGTCTCTTAGAGACGGTGTCCGAAATTTGGACTTCTAGTCTCTAGACCTGCGAGAAAAGTTCACTGTGTATGGTATTTCTGGAACAGCAGTGCAGGTAATTAAATCTTCACATTCTCCTGCTGTACTTACTCTTTCCCAGAACAAGGATCACTTTTGAACATAATACTCATTTTCTCATTTCCTATGCTTAATCATATACTTCCCTCCTCCAACAGAATGGTAGTACCATAAAACAACAATTAGTTCTTATGACATGTCCCTGCCTGATTCTTGCCCTCATGAAGAGATCACTGGAGATGCGAATGCTATAGCAAAGTGCGGCAAAGAAACCAGATGTTTCCTGGCTATCAGGAAGACTCGTGTCTGGGGTCTTAAAGGCTTGTCTTCCAACATGCAGCCATTACAGTGAGGCATCAACAGAGTCCACATGGAAAGAAGCACACTAGCCTGTGTGATCCAAGGATTATAATAATAAAACCCGAATCCCAAGGAGTGACTGGTGTTAGAGCTTAACTTGTGAGCATCCAGTTTACAGAAGGTTATGTATGACAGTGGGAGTCCACAATCCATTTGCAGGGTTCACCCAGAGATTAAGCTTCCAGTGAACATCCTCTGACCATAGGCCGGGAGCTGAATAATGTTGCTGTCATGCAGAGTGGAGAGGGTTTTGCATTTGGCTTTTTGGTGTGTGCGTTTTTGCGTGTATGACACCCAGGAGAAGTAAAACTATAGAGATGGTGCCTCTGATGATTGTTTCTCGGTGGGTTTGGCAGGGGAAGCTGGGGGGAAATGGGGAGCAGACAATAGTGAGTATGAGAACGAAACATTCTAAAGTTGATCGTGGAAATGGTTGTTCAACTCTTCCTAATATGATGGGACAATTTGATTGTAGGATGTGAATTATATGCCTGCAAAACTGTTAAAATATAATACAAATCAAGCTGAAATTAAAAAAATAATGAAACCCAGAATTAAAGACCTAATCTATAGGAGTAGCAAGTAAAATAAGGGGTTCATGGGGAGGGGGGTCCAGTGGGGGGTGGTGGTAAAAGGGAGATGATGTCAAGGAGTCCATGTAGAAAAAGAATGGTTGGAAACCGATTGTGGTGGCAATTGTACAATTCTACAATTCTACTTGACGTGATTAAAATATGGAATGGTATGCTATATGTATTAAATCCCAACTAATTAATAAAAACAGATTTTTCTGTTTTGTTCTGACATATAGTAACTCTAGCCCAAACGGAAGAAAGCCTGTCTGCTCTCGTGCTATCCTCAGAATCACTGTTAAGTCTGAGCGCATCGTCGCGTCCACCGTGCCCATACGTCTGATCGGCTCTTCTTCCTTTTCTCTGACCTTCTGTGCCAAGAACGGTGTGCTTTTCCAGGGGCTGGCTTCCCTGAGAACACGCCCAAAGTGCGCTGGACAAGTCTTACCATCCGTGCTTTTAGGGAGCACTCTGGCTGGGCTTCTTCCAAGACAGATTCGTTTGTTCTTCTGGACGGCAGGAGTGCTTCCAATATTCTTCACCATCAAGATCATCATTCAGATGCCTCAGTCCTTCTCTGGTGTTCTTCACTCATTGTTCGACTGACACGTGCATTATGACTGAGGCTGTTGAAAACACCATGACTTGGGTGAGGTGCGCCTTAGTCCTTAAAGTGACAGCCTTGCTTTTCCACACCTTGAAGAAGTCTTGTGTAGCAGGTCTATCCAATGCAATATGCCATTTGATCTCCTGACTGCTGCTTCCATGAACATTGATTGGGGTCCAAGATGAAATCCTTGATTGATAACGTCAATCTTTCTCCATTTATCATGATGTTCCCCATTGGTCCAGTTGTGAGGATTTTTATTTTCTTTGCCTTGAGCTGTCATCCACACTGAAGGCTGCAGTCCTTGATCTTCATCAGCAAGGGCTTCAAGTCCTCCGCACTTCAGCAAGCGAGGTTGTGTCACCTGCATATTTCAGGTTGTAACATTCTCTAACTCTGATGGCTTGTTTTTCTTCATATAGCTTGAATAGCTATGGGACAAAGATGCAGCCCTAGTGCACGCTTTTCCTGATTTTAAACCACCCAGTGTTCCTTTGTCCTTTTCCAATGATTTCCTCTTGGTCCATGTCCCGGTTCCTCGTGAGCACAATGAAGTGTTCTGGAATTCCCAGTCTTTGTAATACTATCCATAGTTTGTTACGATCTACACAGTTGACTGTCTCTGTATAGTCAATCAAAGAGTAGTAAATGTCCTTCTGGTATTCTCTGCTTTCACTCAAGGTCCATCTGACATTAGCATTGATATCACTTGTTCCACGTCTCTGGCTCTGTCTTGAATTTCTGGCAGCTCCCTATCCATGTCCTGCTGCAACCACTTTTGAATGATCTTCAGCAAAATTTTCTGGCATGTGATACAAATGATAATTTGTTAGATAGTTTTCCCATCCTGTTGAGGCACCTTTCTTTGGAATGGGTGTGAATATGGATCTTTTCCTACTCAGTTGGCCTGGTAACTATCTTCCCAATTTCCTGGCCTAGATGAGTGAGTGTTTCCAGTGCTCTGTCAGCTGGTTGCGACATTGCAATTGGTTTTGCATCAGTTCCTGGAGCCTGTTTTTCACTCATGTCTTCAGAGCTGGTAAGACTTGCTCCTTCAGTATCATGGGTCCTTGTTCATATGCAACCTCTTGAAATTGTTGAACATTGACTAGTATTTTGGGTACAGTGACTCTGTATTCCTTCCATCATCTTTTAATGGTCCCTGTATCCTTCAATATTTTCCCATAGAATCCTTCAATATTGCAATTTGAGGTTTCAATTTTTTTTTTATACAGTTCTTTCAGCTTGAGATATGCAGATCTTGTTCTTCTCTTTTGGCTTTCTAAGTACCTGTGACATAGTTTCCAGCATCACAGCAATGCACAAGCCACAACAATATGACAAACCACATGGCAAGTGGTAGATTTTGACAACGAAGGGTTCAAACACATATGTCCTTTGAGTACTTGGATGTCATGAACCAGTTGTCCTCATGGCAACACCTCAGGCACCTCCTGCTTAAAACAGAAAAGGGCAGAGGCATTGCATGGCCCTGCCCTCTTAGTCTGTATTCCTGCTGCAAACCGAGATCAACACAGGTTAACCCTTCTGCTTCAGATGAGGTCTTGCTCCTCCCGCAGCTCACCTTGGGACTTCTATGTGACCGTGGACTGCCCTAGCTGGGGCCTTCATGCAGCAGCTCCTGGTGGGGTGGGGGTGTCGACCACCCCCTCTCCCCATTGTTGCTGTCCCAGTGGCAATCCATCTGCGGAGAATCTTCCTCTCTTTTCCTGATCCACCTCTTTACAAACCATGACGCCTTCTTTGGGGAGGGGTTCATCCCCTCCTGTTGGCATGTCCAAGCCTCCATTCCTGACTTCTAAGGAGCACGCTCATTCGGCTTCTTCCAACACAGACTTGCTCCTTCTCCTGGGAGGGTATGCTCGCTGGAACATCCTTCACCAACACCATCGTTCAAGGGCATCCTTCGGTGGCCTTCCTTCTCCACGGTCAGACTTTCACGTGGACTTGAGGCCGTGGAAGATCCCACAGCTCGGGTCAGTGCAACTCAGTCCTCCGAATCACACCTTTGGTTTTTTATTGTTGTTGTTCTTTTTAAAAATAATCATTTTACTGGGGGGTCATACAACTCTTATCACAATCCAGACATCCATCCATTGTGCCAAGCACATTTGTACATTGTTGTCATCATCATCTTCAAAATATTTGCTTTCTACTTGAGCCCTTGGGATCAGCTCCTCATTTTCCCCCTCCCTCCCTGGCCCACCTCCCTCACAAACCCTTGATAATTTATAAATTATTCTTATTTGTTCATGTCTTACACTGTCTGACATCTCACTTTACCCACTTTTTGTTGTCTGTCCCCCAAGGAGGGGGTTATATGTAGATCATTGTGATTGGTTCCTCCTTTCTCCCCACCTTCCCTTTATCCTCCCGCTATCACTACTCTCATTATTGATCCTGAGCGGCTTTTCAAGAAATTGCGTGCAGTAGATTTCAACGCCCAGTGAAATGCGGTGTTGGGCTTCCTGACAGCTGCTTCCTGGGGCTTTGACAGTGAACTCAAGTGAAATGACATTCTTGGCAGTGCCCATCCTTCCTGGTCTGATTATGATGCTGCCTATTCGGCCCTGGGGGGATTTCCTGGTTTTGTTATGGTGAACCGTAATCCCTACTGAAGGCTGCCATTCTTCTCATGGCTTTCAGCAAGCAAGGCCTGTCATCTGCACAGCGCAAGTTGTTAAGGAGTCTTCCTCGAACCTCCTTATTCTTCCTGCAGCCCAGCTGCTCCAATTATGTGCTCAGCACGTTTCTGTTGCTGTGAGGGGCAATCAATTGATTCCCAGCTCATGGTGACACTGCGTGCGCAGTAGAAGGAGATGCTGCCCCGACCTGCGCCATCGTCACAACGGTTGTGTTTGCGCCCACCGTGGCAGCCACTGTGTCCGTCCATCTTGTCCAGGGCTTCTTCTTTTTCACTGCCGTTATCCTTTACCATGCTGTTCTGTGCCAGGGGCTGGTGTTTATGGATAAGACGCCCGAAGCACGTGAGCTACAGTGTCGCCGTCCTCGCTGCCGAGGAGCCTTTTGGGAGCACTTCCTCCAAGACAGAGCTGGTGGTCCGTTGGTCGGTCCAACGCTTGAGCACTGCCTGTGGGTCTGAGAGAGAGAATCTTTGATCCTTCCACTTCTTCATGTACCATCCCGGTACCCCGGTAGCTCTAGTTGGGAGGATTGTTCATTTTCTTGACAGGGAGTCATACTTGGTGTTGAAGGCTGCGATCCTTGATCTTCTTCAGCCAAGTGCTCCCAGTCCTGTATGATGTCAGCCCACAGGGCTGTGTCGTCTGCATTGGCAGGTTGTGGAGAAGCCTTCCTCCAATCCTGACATAACTTTCTTCTTCATATAATCCATCTTCTTGGATCTTTTGCTCAGCACACAGATTAACTAAGTAGGGTCAGAGACACGGCCTTGGCACACATCTCCCCTGATTTTAATCCATATACTCTCCCCTTGTTCTGCTCCAACGACGGCCTCTTAATCCACATCCGGGCTCCCCATAGAGTGTTCTGAAATCCCCATTCTTCGTAATGTTGTTCATAGTTTGTTCTGCTCCACACAGTCCAATGGTTCTACATAGTCAATATATATTTCCCAGGATTCCTTGCTTTGAGCAAAGTCCATCTGCTGTCAGCAATGCTGTCTATCCCTCTTTGTCAGCTCCCTGTCAATGTACTGCTGCAGCCGTTGTTGGATGCTCTTCAGCAAGCATTTACTGGCCTGTGATATTAATGATATTGTGCAATATTTTCAGCATTCTCTGGGTCACCTTTCTTTGGAATGGGTACAGAAATGGATCTCTCCCAGCCAGTTGGCCATGTAGCTGTCTTCCAAACATCTTGGAAGAGATGAGGGAGTGTTTGCAGAGTTTCGTCAGCTTGTTGAAATAGTTCAGCCGGTATTCTGTCCATCCCTGGAGCCTTGTTTGGGCTCATGCTTTCTGCGCAGTTTGGGCTACTTCCTCCTGTACCATGTCTTCTTGATCATTCGCTATTTCTTGAAAGGATTGAATGTTGACTAGTTCTTTTTGATATGGTGGCTGTGTATCTTTCTTCCACCTTCTTTTTTTATACTTCTGCAGAGTTCAATGTTTTCCCCATAGACTTGCCAAAGGTTCCACGGGTCAGATATTGCTCAGCCTGCAGATTGAATACGTATGGTGCAGTGATGCCACCCGGATACGCAGTGGTCCTTCCCCCATTTTACCCACTCCCGTCACTAAGTGCTCCCCATCCACACAGGAGGAAGCCTTTGCATTGTCCGTGGAACACAGGTCCACACGCACATGGTCAGAATAGTTGATTTTGCTCATGGATCAATCTCACGAACCGGACAGTGCCTGGAACATGATAGGCACCCTATATGTTGGTGGAACAGATGTATTAATTAGTTGTTGAACGTATGCAACCATGTCCTCCAATGGAGCTCATGTGAGCTGGACGTACATAGCTACCCTAGAGAACTTGTGAAGGTGAAGGAGTTGGTTTAGCCCAGGAGATGGGAGACCCCCGTGGCCTGTTCTCCATCCTTGCCCTGGGCCTTGGAGTGGTACTTTGGACGCCTCTGGGCAGAGTAGAACTGGCCCGGTGGGTTTCCAAGACTGTGAGTCTTCGTATAAGCAGAAAGCCTCATCTTTCTCAAGCAGGGGTGAGTTTGCAGCCAGGAGCCTGACTTGAACCCACTATGCTGACCCAGCGCCTTATACTGGAAGACACTCCGATTGGGCGGAAACATCCTGCAAACATCCTCCGGAGGCTTAAGGCATGAGGCTTGACATCACATTTAAAAATTCCTCCACATTTCAAGCGGTTGATGTGTGCAAAGAGGAGATGGAGGGCCAAGTAGGTTTGTGCCCTCGGGGAGAAAGACCAGCAATCCCATGGGACCACGCTGGACTCTCCTCTTGGCACAAACACCTTCTGCAGGGGAAACTCTCCCTCGCCTGAGGATCTCAAAGTGCCATTGGAGGTAAGGCATTTTTACAGCTTCTCAAATTATCTCATGCTTATTTTGCTTCCATTCAATGAGAATGATTAAAATGGACGAGGAGCCTCCCGCCCCCGCCACCCCCTTGGAGGCGCGTGCAGCTGCAGGAAGCGCAGCGCCTGTGGGGCGGGGACAGGCTGGGGTCCACAGCCACAGAACAAAGCGCCCTCCTGCGTGGAGAGGGCTCTGGTGCAGATGATGGCGTGGCTCCTGGGTCCCTCCCTCCACACTCCGGGGAGCTGCCCAGAGAGAGTGCGCGGCACGCGCTGCCGACAGGTGGCAAAGCGAACTTAGGAGCAAATGCTTGTCAGTATATGCTTTCCAGGCTCAGAGTCCGGATGTGAACCCGCGTGGCGCCACGTTTCTGTGTCCGTGTGGGTGTGCAGGATGTGCACGCCAGTACACGCATGCACACACGTCCATGGGCACGCGTGCGTGGTAGCCCACACACGTAGGCATGTCTAAGCACACGCATGCACATATGCTTATGCAGTCATACACACATGCATGCAGTCTCTTCCACACGTGTGTGCACGCATGCACATGCACTCACACACGCACTCACACACGTGCACACAACGCACCCACGTGCTGTCCTAGAGAGAGGGACCAGGTGACTTTCTCCTGCCGCCGAGCAAGGCCAGTCCTCACTGGGGCAGCTCCGCCTGGCTGGCAGCGCTGTCAAGGGCGTTTCTGGTTGTGCGTCCCGGACTCAGGACCTGTCGTTGGCCAGAGGCCCCAAGCAACCCTTCATCGTCAGCCTCTAAGCTCACCTCTCCCAGGGAGGAGGTGGTTCAGCTCACGCGCCACCAGGTTCCCGCTTCCCTGAAGGTGGCAGCGTCCGTCCCGGGCTGGGCTCTTCAGAGCGCGCGCCTGGCGCGCCTGCGCCTTGCAGCCTGCCGGGGCTGCGCCCCGTGACGCACTCGCAGAGCGAGGCAGCCTCACCGCAGGCGCCTCCGCTCCATCTTGTCCTTGACAAATGTCAGCGCAGGACACGCCTCTCGGTTGGGCTCGCCCGTTTCCTCCCCCACAGCGGGTGCCCCTCCACCCCACTCACCTCTGCTTTGCAGAATGCTGCAGCTCCCACCCTCCCCCGCTGCCTAGGGATCTAATGAAGGCCATGTTCTGGTCTGGTCCTTACCTTAGGTGGCTTCTCTAATGATCCGTGGAAATCAATTCACAAGAGGCCACCACCGAAGAAGGCACCGGCCCTGCAGTGTCTCAGCTAACACTGGATGAGCCCAGCTCGAGGAGCCCTGGTGGCATCGCGGTTATGCATTAGGCTAATAACTGCAAGGTCGGCAGTTCAAAACCATTGGAGCCTTTGCAGGAGAAACACGGGGCTTTCTACTGCTCCTATGAAGAGTTCCAGTCTCTGCCCCTTGGAACCAACAGGGGCAGTTCTACCCTGTCCTGTCTCAGAGCTATGAGAGGGGATTGAATGAGGCGTGGAGGGCTTGCACCTGGCGGCACTTCTTGAACTCTGAAGGGTTCAGTGATCTTCCTCCACGTTGATATCTGGGTGTGTTTAGGCCACAGCACTCACGTACAGATTCCTTGTTCCCCAAGCACCCCCAAATATCCAGGGACCACTGTGACTAGAAGAGGCTTCCATGTTGGTAAGCCAGGGGCTCACCAATGCAAACACTCCTTTTTCCTTCCAACATCCTCCTTCTCCAGCCCCCTCCTCTCCCCTACTGAGAGCATTCCTTCAAACTCCATCCTACCTTCCTGCACTGATTGGCAAGAGCTAACATGAAGGACCACGGACAGACGGACAGACGAGGTAACCCCATCAAACCCAGAGAACACAGGTTTCTGCCGCTGAAACTCAGGGAGGACCACCACAGAGCTCACGGCCAACAGCCCGCTGAGATTAGCAGGCCTTCTCTGTGCGGATCAGGAAAACAGACCAGCCCCCTCCCCTGGTTTGCAGATGTTCACAAGCCTGTGTCCGCAGACCAGGGGCTTTGGTTGTGTAACCTGCAGCTCAAATTCCCTGGCTCAAGACTTGTCACTTGCAGTCTGACATTCACAGTCACAAACACATTTTGCAGCAGATTGTCACTGATGGCTTTCAGGATGTCTGGGGGTGGAGGCCACAGAGGCGGGGGCTGGAACGAAACTGACTATGAATGTAGCAGCCACTTGGCCGGCCCCTTGGGGACCACTGCTCCAGAGGCCACTGCCCTGGCAAGTCCCTGGAGCAGAGTCAGGTCAGGCTGAGGGCTTGGGGCCCACAGAGGCCGCGCAGAGGGAGGGCAGTGACATGCAGGTCGTTTGACCCACAGACCATGCAATCACTGGGAGGAGCCCTGGTAATGCAGGGTTTTAATTAAGCGTTTAATTGCCAACCAAGAGGGCTCAATTCTTATGCTGGGCGGCTCTGTGGAGAAAAGGCCTGGCTCTGATTGGGTGAAGATGGATAGTCTTGGAAACCCTCAGGGGCAGGACTGGTCTGCTCAGAAGGTGGCCATGAGTTGCAATGGATTCTGTGGACACCGGCTCTCCCCCTCAGAATGGAGGACCTGGTCCCCAGAGGTGTGGTCCCCAGAGAGGTGGCCACTGCGACCAACTCTAAGCTGGGAACCTCCCTTCCACAGGGTGCCTGACGAACGCCTTGTCCCTTGGCTCCTATAAGAATCATGTGTGTTGCTTTAGCCGAACAGCTACAGAGAGGTGTGATATTCCCCTTGCCCCCCTCTGCCTGGTTTCCAGCCCCCCAGAGCCACTTGACAGCCAGCTGGGTCGGGGAGCCGGGGCACACTGCGGGTACCTCAAGAGAGCTGCGGCCAGGGAGGGGCAGGGGAAGGCACCCAGGGCCCGGGTCCACATCCTGCTGACACACTTGCTCCGTGATCTGAATTAGGAGCCAAGCATAAGCTCTGCGTCCTGAACGCAAATGCAAGAGGCCAAGCCAGACCCGCACCTCGGCCTCCACCGGCCAATGATTAGGGTTACCGCAGCTTGGCAGAGCTGTCCCTCCACATGACAGCCCAACACCCCCACCCCCCGCAGAGTTCCGCAGCTCAGAGGCTTTCCTGGTGTTGGGGCGCTTACTCAGCCCTGCGCCCCCAGATTCAGATGAACCAGGACCTGGGCGCTGACTGTCTCTAGGACAAAGGCATCCCCTCCCCGTCAGGCTGCTCCCACACGCAGCCGCCCCCGGGGCCCCCTGCCCAAGCCTGCCCGCCCCTCCAGGACGCGCTCATTGAGAAAAAGCAGTCGGGCAGGGAGTCAGCAGGGCATTGACGCAAGCGCCACTGACGTCAGCGCGGGGGCGGAAGGGGGGGCGGGGGGGAGGCCAGGGGGTGCGCGTGGCCCGACTGACTGCTGGGTGCAGCGCCTGCCTGCCGCTTCGCTCCCCGTCCTTGCAACCCCGCCTGCCCCCTAAGCTCCCTGATGCCATTGGCACCCCATTCCCCTGTCCCTTTTTGCTTCTCCTTGCACCTCCTTCCCAGTGGTCCCTGGACACACTCTGCATCCTCTGACCCAGTCCTTGGCAGGTGTGGAGCGGAGGGGGGCGGGGTGGTTAGGCGGGTTGGGATCCACACCTGGAAGGGCTCAGGGCTCAGTCCTTCCAGGCAGGTGTGGAGTAGGGGCCAAAAAGCAGAGGGGTGGGGGGAGACTCCCCTCTCCTGGTGCCCAGGTCAGAACATTCTAGAGCTAGAAAGTTTACTGGTAGTTGTTCCTTTAGAGAGGAGAAGGAGGCATGGAGTCTCCATGCAGGCTGACCCAGAGCCTCTGCCCAGTGTTCTGCTCACCCTCGTCCCCAAATCAGGGGTCCCCGGGGTCTCTCTGGCCAGTATGATGCGTACCTCCCCACCCTAACTCAGGTAGGAGCAGGCAATGCAGACCACCCCAACATCTGGATCTCCAGACCAGCTGGAGAAGTGTGTGGTCTACTCACTTCTGAATCTTCTAGAATAGGCCCCAAAGTGGCAGCCACCTTTAGCCCCTAGCTCTGATTTGGGGCCTATTCCTGGTCCCCTGTGGCAGGTGCCCAGTGTACTCCGGCAGCACTGTGGTGCACCTGGGGATGGGAAGATTTGGCACAGAGTCCTATTGTTGCTCTGGGCCTGGATGGACTCCAGGGCCTGGTGACCTGTGGTCAGCAGAGGCCACCATGCTGGCATGCCCCCAGCTTCTTCATGCTCCTCAGGCGGCACGTTCGGGTTGATGGAACCAGACCCCTGGAATGCCTTCTCAGCTCCCGGGGGGCGTGTGCCACCTGGCTGGGACCTGCACAGCCTGTCTTTCCTGGGCATCACCAATGACCGAGCTGTGACGCTCTCTGCCTGAGCCCGCCCTGTCTCTGGGTAAAGGGTGCTGTCCACAGGCCCTGGCCTCAGCTGTCAGTTTGCAGCAGGTGAACCCCAGTGAAGTGGGGGGACAGTCTTCTCTCCAAAGGGCTTGTTTCAGGAGGCAGCTCCTGGTCACCTGGGCTGGTCTCATGTCTGAAGTTCATGGTGCAGGAAAGGTGAAGGTAGAAGACACGCACCTCAGCCCTCTGGGGCTGCCCCTGGGCCAAGCCCTCAGACTTCTCCCTTGGCCTGGGAAAACTTGTCACACGGCCATCCGCAGCAAGCAGGTGGACACCATACAGTTGTGTCTGACCATGGTCTTTTTGTGGGAAGAAGGGGCGTGGAGCTGATAGCAGTCTTAGTCTCGGGTGAGTCCTGTGGGGGTCCCTGGCCTCCTGCCTGTGCGCCTGCCACTCTGAGCTGGGCCCTCACCGGCCCTTTGTCATTGTCACTGCCTGGATCCCCCAACGGCCTTTTCTTCTGGGGAAGCCACAGTTAGGTTATTCTAAAAAGCACAGTGTTTCATTTCCTGAGCCTGAAGGAAAGGCCAGGGACCTAAATCACCCTCATTTGGCTGTGCCAAATTCTGCAATGGCAGTGCTGGGCTGACAGCCATAGGCAGCATCAGGGGTGCTGCTCAGGACAAGAAAGCAAATTGAGCAATGACACCTAATGGCTTAAAACACTTTGGTGGCCACCCATTGCCCTAGGGTAAGTCTACCTCTGATGATCACCCATCTCCCTGGGGTAAATCTCCCTGTGATGATTACCCAACTCCCTGGGGTAAGTCTGGTTTTGACCACAAATCTGTTGCTAGTTGTCTTTGAGTTGGCTATGACTCCTGGAGACCTCTTACACAAAAGAAGGAACTGTTGCCTCTTGTGGCAGTTACATAGTGTACTGTCAACTTCTGAAGGGGTGGAGTCTAGCCTGTCAATCAGGTTATCGCCAATGAAGCCTCTGTGTGGGCATGGCCTCCTGAGGATTCTGAGAACTCCTGTCTTCCTCCCTGGAGGAGGGACACACGTTCTCTCTGCTTTGTCTTCCTGCTGACAAGCCAAATGGAGTTACACTGATGAAGCCTTGGAGCTGGAGGGGCCACGTGGAGACCCACACCAGCATTAAGATACTTCCACCACCACTGGATCCACAAGACTTTCCACCCACTGGCCTGTGATCTTCCTGCATTCAGCATCATTGCAGGTGCTGTGTGAGTCTGAAGAGGGATTTATAGATTGGTATCAGACATCTGGGCTAATATCAGACTTATGGACTTGATCTGGACTGGGCTGGGGTGTTTTCTCAATATACAATTGCTCTTTTATATACAATTCTTTCTCATACACACATGAGTGTCTATGAATTTGTTTCTCTAGTCCACCGGACTCACACAGCTCTCCTGTGGCCACTTCATGTTTGGGTGATTGCTGCAGCCGCTGTGTATTTGGGGTACCACCCAACCTGTGGGACTCCTCTCCCAGCACCATGCTGGGCAGTATTGTAGTGAGACCCCGAGGATTTTCACTGCCTGCGTTTTGGAAGTAGATCACCAGGGCTTTCTTCCTAATATGAGTCTGGCAGCTTTCCTGAGACCTGTCCACCGTGAGTGACTCTGCTGGTGTCTGCGATGCGAATGGCACAGCGTCCAGGGGCAGAGCCTCCCAGAGCTGTAGCAGTAGCAGAAGCAGACAGAGGGGTGGCAGGAGTCCGGATCTCCAGGGACAACATCATCGGCTCTTTCTGCCCCTCTAGCCTCAGCTCCTCCCGGCTCGCTCATGCCCATCTTTCCCGAGTCCCTGGAAGACACTGACCTCCCCACGTCATTCCTTTCACCTGGATGATCCCTCGTTCCCCTTTCTCTCCTGGCTGATGCCCACTCTGTTTTCTAGGTCCCACCAGAAAGGGCACTTCCTCAAAGAAATCTTCCATCACCGTTTTCCATTGCAGCCCTGAACACAGAGCCTTACTACAGCCTAGGAGGGCCCCGTGCAATTTCCCTTCACGACCATCACAGTACAACTTAAGATTGATTGCACAGGGACTTGTGTATCCTTCCCTTCCAGTTGCTCTTTGCTTCTCCTGCCCCAACAATGTGTGATCCTCAGGGTCATTTCCCAGACCCGTTTCTCTTCCAGTGGCTTCAGCCTGGCCCCTGGCACATGGGCAGAACTCGATGAACCTGTCTTGGATTGCTAAGCAAAGGAAAGAAAGACCCATAGTGGACTAGAATGAAGCCAAACACAGATAACTGGAAAATGCTTCCTCGCCCATCTGAGGATCAGGTTCTAACTCTTCATAACCAAAATTGGCGATTTGGGTGGTTGGGGACCATGAAAGATTTTATCTTACAAGTATTTTTATTCCATCTCTACCTACCACCACCTCCATCTGTCAGTCTGTCCTACGGTGGTGTGTGAGTATTGCTGTCATGCTGAAAATGATGTCACCAATATTTGGAATACCAGCAGGTCACTCATGGTGGACGGGCATCAGTAGGGTGTCCAGACTCAGACACACTCAGAAGGAAGCCCTGACAACCTACTTCTGAAAATTAGCCAATAAAAACCCAGTGGGCGACCATAACACATTGTCTCCTAAGTACACAGTGTCAGAAGAGAACACCCCCCCCCCCGGAGTTAGAGGACACCCCAAATCCACCAGTGAAGTCCACCTTGCCCACGAGCATGAAGATGGCCCGGCACCTGGCACCATCCCCCTCTGTTACGGAGGGGACCCCTCTGGGATGGAGAGAACTGGTGGCTACCACCAACAATGGCAGCATTTCGTGGGCCGTATGACCTCCAGCCACACCTCGGACTCCTTTTCCTGCCGACTTTTTCTTCCCACATGGAGTGTCTTTACGCTGCCCACTAACTGCTAATGACATTAGCCATTCTCTCTCTGTGTTTAGATAGACGTGCTTCACAGACAACTGTGGACATGTTCATAGACCTGTTTCATGATAAAAAGGACACCTGGTAGGCACCAGCAGTGTTTTGTTTTTATTATTAGCAAAACAAAAACAATCAAATACCCAGGGAATTAAAGATGGTTAGTACTACTCTGCCTCCCTCCTCACCACCCCCACATTCGTATAGACTTTCCTTAGATCTGTGTTTGAATAACACTTTTCATCTTTGATCTTTGTTCAAATCGAACACGTGCATATAGATGTCACAATCCACTTCGCACAACACTTAGTGTATACACTTACTTTATTTTACTTAACATTGCATATTGCTATGGTTACCAAAAGAAGTCGCTGGAAAACGTTTTTTTGTTTTTTAATCAAAGATCAAATTTTAAACGGGTTGCCTGTTGTGACGGCGTTTTCTTCGACTAGTACATCTGTTAAGGTCTTTGGCGTTCTCCAGGGAAATTCCTGGATTTGCCAGAGATTCCGCAAGCATGCCCACTTTGTGAAGTGTGGGCAGATGCACCTCACACCTGAAGGAAGTAAGGGCACGCATTCCAATGGCAGCCTTTCTTCCCGGGTCACATGGGTTTGCGTGGTAACAGATCACAAGGGGTGGGGTTGGGAAGTAATCGAAAGTAATCAGAAGTAATCGAACAGGAGGGGCATCCGCCCCCCCCAAAGCTGAAGTTTGCTGTTGTTGCTGGCTTGTTCCATAGCACCACCCCACCTGTGTGTCCTGCTTACATAGTAATAACAACTAGACCTGTTTCCCAAAGCTATGTGGTTGTTCCTCAGGCCGTTTGATCTTACACTGGCCCCAGTCCTGTCTTTTGCTGTTCACAGGATGAGATAGAGCCCACTAATTCTTCCTTTTACTTTTCCTGGCACCCACGCACTCCCTGCCTTCAGGGGCATTCGCCTCCGACTCACCAGCATTCTTCCTATCGCTGATGACGGTTGTTGTCTAACATCACGGTGTTTTGATACACAAGAGGGCCTTTCCCCTGCTGGCGTCCCTGCCACCCAGCCCACTCTGACTCGCCCCGACCTCTGTGAAACCGAGCGAACCAGCTCCCCATCCTGAACCATCTTCACAGTTGCTCTCTCGGATAACTGAGCCCAGGGCTGCAGCCACGCTGGGGGTCCATCTTGCCTCTTTTTCGTCATCCCTCTACTTTGCCCAGCATGGGGTCCTTCTCCAGGGCCTGGTCTCTTCTCAGGACATGTCCAGAGTCTGTGAGATAGAGTCACGACACCCTTCCCTCTACGGAGCCTTCTGACTGTGCTTCCTCCGAGACACATCTGTTTGCTCTTCTCAAATCCAGAATACTTTCAATATCCGAACTTCACGGAGACAAGGCCTCTGAAAAAACCATGGCCCGGGTCTGACACGTCTAAGTCCTCCGATAACATCCTCACACTTCACCACTTTAAAGAGGTCTTGTGCGACAGGTTTACCCAATGGATGCATCGTGTGATTTATTGACTTCTGCTTCCACGAGCATGTATTGTAGATCCAACCAGGCCAAATCCTTGACAACTTCCATCTGCAGTTGATCGTGGTGTTATCTATTGGTCCAGTTGTGGGGATTTCAGTCTTGTTTACATTGAGTTGTCATCCATACCGAAGGCTGCACTCTTTGATTTCGTCAGCAAGTGCTTCAAGCCATCCTCACATTCAGCAAGCAAGATGGCGTCATCTGCATATCACAGGATATTAATAAGCCTTCTTCTGATGCGGATGCTGAGTTCTTCTCCATATAATCCAGCTTCTCTGGTTATCTGCACAGCATAAAACAGACCTCACTGCGAGTTGATGCCGCCCATCTTTTCCCCTGGGAGCAGCTGGTGGTTGGGGCTGGTGACCTTGTGGTTGGCGGTCCCACTTGTCACCACTGCACCACCAGGGCTCCTTGCTCAGCCCACAGGTTGAATAATATGGTGAGAGGTTGCAAGTCTGACACATACCTTTCTTGATTTTAAATCATGCTGTTGTGCTACCATAACCACCTCTCGGTCCATGTACAGGTTCTGCCTGAGCACAGTAAAGCATTCTGGAATGCCCACTCTTCTCCGGGCTCTCCATAGTTTGTTCTGATCCACACAGTTGAGTGGCGTATCATAGTCAATAAAACACAAGCAAACCTCTTTCTGGTAGTCTCTGCTTTCGGCTAAGATAGCATCTGACATTAACAACAATATCTCTTTATCCATGTCTTCTTTTGAATCTCTGGCAACTCCCTGTCATTGTACCACTGTGGGGTCACCTTCCTTTGGAACGGGTAAAATTACAGATCTTTACAAGTAGCTGTCTTCTACATTTCCCGCCACAGACAAGCTAGTGCTTCCAGTGCTCCAGCAGTTTGTTCAAATAGTTCAGTTGGTGTCCAGTGAATTCCTGGGCCTCGATTTTGGCTAATGCATTCAGGGAAGCTTAAATTCCTCTTTCACCACCGTTGGATCTTGCTCAGAGGCTACCCCTTGAAATAGTTGAATGTCGACATGTTCTTTTTGGTACAGTGACTCTGTGTATTCTTTCCATCTTATCATGATGTTTTCTGCATTATTCGATATTTTGCTTGTCGAATTTTTCAATATTTCAGCTCTAAGCTTGATATTTTTCTGGAGTTCTTTCAGTATAAGATATGCCGTGTGTGCTTCACTTTCGGTTTTCTAACCCTTGATCTTTGCACATTTCGTGGTAATATCGACTTTGTCTTCTCCAGCTGCTCTTTGGGGTTTCCTGTTCAGCGCCTTGGCGTCACCGTCTCTTCCATGTGCTGTAGCTGCTCCACGATTAGAGCAAGCTTCAGAGCCTCATCTGACAACCACTTTGCCCTTTTCTTTTTTCCTGTCTTTTAAATGCCCTTTTTAGTGCCTCGTGAGTGATGCTCTTGATGTTCTTCCACAGCGCTTCAGGTCTTCTGTCTTTAGTGCTCCAGGCAGCAAGTCTGCACTTGAGGTGTGCTCAAAATTCAGATGGGATAAACTCAAGGTCATGTTTGGGCTCTTGTGGATTTGTTTTAATTTTCCTCAGCTTTACCCTGAACAAGACGTTGGACTTACAAATTCTGCCATGCTATCTCCAGCTTCATTTTTAATCACCCAGAACGTATTTTCCAACAAGTCTTCCTTCCTTTTTGTCTCCAACTTTTGCATTCCAATCGCCAATAACTATCAGTGCATCTTGATTGTAAGTTTGATAATGTCCCGACTGATGTAATTCTTCAATTTCTTCATCACTAACTTTTGTAGTTGGTGCATAAATGTGAATAATAGTTGTATTGGTTAGATTTCTTGAATAATGATGGATATAAGCCTATCATCACAGATAGCATTGCCATTCAGGGAAGATCTTGAAACACCTTTGATAACAATGAATGCTATTCCATTCCCCTTAATTTTGTCATTCCCAGCATAGTAAATCAAATGGTTTACTGATTCAAAATGGCCAATACCGACCCATTTCAGTTCGCTAATGCCTAGGATATTGATCTCTATGCATATCATTTCATTTTTGACGACTTCCAATTTTCCTCGATTCATACTTTGCACATTCCAAGTTCTCACCATTAGCAGATTTGTCTACCTGTTTCTCCTTACCTGGAGTCATGCTCTATCAGCAAATGAAGATCCCCAAAGGCTTCACTGGACTCATGTCACCATGGTCACCTTCACTGTGAGAAAGCAGCTCTTTCTCAGTCACCATTCGAGTGTCTTCTGACCCCAGGGTCCAGCCTTTCCTACAAACTGCTGCTTCCATCTGTCAGGCCTTCAGTCTCTGACAGTGTTTTGAAGTCGTGTATAAGGTTTTCAGAGGTTTCTTATTCCGACGTGGGGAGCCAAGTTCCTTTTGCTTGTCTGCTCTTAACCTGGAAGCTCTGCTGAAGCCTGTTCACCGTGGGTGACCCCGCTAACATCTGAAATACCGGTGACATAGCTTCCAGAGTTCCAGAGACAGGCAAACCACCGCAGTATGACAGACTGACAGACAAGTGCTGTCCATCCTCAGGTCGCCAGCAAACTTGAGTGCAATTCATCTCACTACGGGTCTCCCTCTCAGTCTCCCAGGGGACTTCGCCCTCCCCAGGATGTGTCCAAAGCAAGCAAGGTGGGTGGATAGTGTTCTGCTGCGATCTTCAAGGTCTTTGCTGGCTGATTTTGGGAAACAGAGCACCGGGCATTTCTTTAGGGTTTTAGGTCATTGACATGGATGCTGTTGGAGATATGCATGACATGGCTTCCCTGTGACATAGTCGCATGCAAGCCATCATTGCAGGACGACTTGACAGACAGGTGGGAAGAAGAGTGTCCTACCTGAGTGTAGTCGTAAGGAAATGTCGGGGAAGCCCACACCAAGAAATATCTTTTAACAAAAGGTGGGGTGGGGAGGTGTGCATTCTTACAAAAGGGTCCAGATCCTAAAAGAAAATCACAGACTTCAAAATACTCCAGATTGAAGGCGTCTCAAACACATGGCAATTCAACAGATAGGGGTGAAATATTCAGGGATGTCCTTTGTACTGTTCTTATTCTTGGAACTTTCCTGAAAGTTTGAAATCATTTCCAAATACAATGTTTTCAAAATGCATGTGATGCGATCTAAAGGAATGAACGTATTTAGAACAGACAGCCAAGCTGAGCTGATTTAGCAGGACAGACATAGATGTGACACACGGACATTTCTGCATTCTTATGATAGGTTTCAAACTCAGAGGAGGCCATCCTCAATCCCATGGCCATCTTCATCTTTCTATTACTCTCCTTTTATATAAACAGGGAACTATCGAAGACAAGGGCAGGCACCACAAGGATCCATCAACCATGGTCATACAAAACTGATAGACATTAGTCTCATGGGAAACGGAGACAATGCAAAGCGTGGAGTGCATCCATATGGGGACACAGTGGGAGAGGGAAGGGGAAGGCTTAAATAAACATCAATGTGTAGAAGAAGGGGGCAAAGAAGCTCGAAAGTTGATTTGATGATGTTTGCACAGCCCTTATTGATAGGATTGACCTGTTGAATTGTATGCTGTGTTGATTATATAGTTCAATAGGAAAAAGAATGATGTATCCAATAGGTATTCATCCACTATCCACAGAGTATGATAGTGTTTGTCAGTATGTTGTATTCACCTGCAAAAAATAAAATGTAGCCTTAGCAACCGAAAACAAACAACATAACACAACACAACACAACAGACTTAGAGGTGGGTTCCAGTGTCCATCTTCTCAAAAACATTTAGTTGCTGTGTGTGTTGTTTTCCCTCATTTACAACACTGGTCATAGATTGAATGATCCCTCGAACTCGAAAAACCATTGGGTGGATTCTGAATCTTTTTTTTCAGGCTTAACCCATTCACAGCGTGGCACAAGCCACTTCAGACTCTCCTGTCTCCTGGACTCATTTCAGACCACATCTGTGTGAGGGGTTCTTGGTGGGACTGAAGGAGAGTACTCAGGGGATTCATCCTACAGGGAGCAGGGAAGCGCCAGCTCTTCTTCTAAGCGCCTGCTCTTTTTCAGGGTTCTGCCTCTTCCTGGAAAGTGCTGGACACAAACACCTTGTTTTTCTGAAGATCACACTTCATTTCTTGGAAGGAAGCGAGCCTGGAAGTTCTGGCCAGTCTTCCAAGAAAGAGGTGGGGGCAGAGCTTTCCCAGGACGGCTCCTCTTGCTGCTGCCACAGGAATAGCCCAGGTAGGCGGCTTTCACAAACAGAAATTCATTCTCTCTCCGTTCCAGCATGGTTGCTGGAGGGAGAGGCCTTCATCCTGTTGAGCTCCTGCTCTTGGGAGATTTCCATATTGTAGCATCCCTCATTCTCTCTCTAGCAGGTTCTCAGCACAGGGACCTGGAGTTCCACAGATGTACGCCACTCCAGCACGTCCTTCCTTGGTGGTACTGAAACCCCTCTGATCTCGGCTCACTGGTTTAGTCCCAATCCTGAGGGTTGCTCTTGCCCCCATTAACGTGTTGTTGGTAGGGACCTTGGATAGGTTCCTGCCCTCAGCAACTGTGTGCACAACAGAACCATGTGCTGCCTGGCCTTGAACCATCTTCACAATTGCGCTTAGGGTTGAGGCCATTGTAGCAGCCACTGTGGCAATGGGCATACCATAACATGCCTCTAATCCCGCCTCCTTGACATCATAGGGGTGAGGTGAATTACATCATAGTGACACATGGAGGATAGTCCCAAAGCATGGAGAATCATGGCCCAGCGGACACATGTTTTGGTGAGGACACAGTGCCGTTCTTAACAAGAGCCGGGATGTATGGGAACACCCCAGAGTCTCCCTCTGAGGTTTTTGGCTCTGAGATAAATCTTTAAGATCTTAGTATTTGGCGAAGCAACAACACAAGGACAAAGAGGCAAAGGGTGGGGGCGGGGGTGGGGAGGGCAGCTAGAGGTCCAGCACTGCATGGTCAAGCGGACAGCAGACATTGGGGAGAGAGGCGCCACTCACTGCCTAGAGGCAGGGCATCGTTCTTGCCCTTGCTAGCTGTTGAAGGGTTGGCCCCGTGTACAGCAGAACCCAGTACTGCTCAGCCCTGTCCCACCTGAGGGAGGGGTTCTGGATTGGACCTCCGTGACCCATGCGTGTTCCCTGGCAGCTTTTGAGCTGTAGGTTGCTAAGCCTCTCTTCCTAGTCTGTCTTCATTTGGAAGCTCCGCAGAAACCCACACAGCATCATAACCTGGATGCAGTCCAGACCACACCTACAGCGACAGTTCCTCCTCACAGCGCCCCCATGTATACCAGGGCAGAACTGCCGCCCCTGTAATTTTCAATGACCCCTTCAGTTCCTGGGCAATAAGGGACCCTGTCAGGGAGGTCCAGAGTGCTCAGCTGCTCGCCTCACCTGGGCCTCCAGCATAGGGGGACACTACAGCTTTCACTGACAGATGGCCCTGCTGCCCATGGGGACACTGCCTGGGGAGTTGCCACTGGGTCTCCCACATGCTGGGTGAGAAGGGCACCTGTGGACCCCATCCTGACTAATTCTGATCCCCTTTTACTGCTGACATGGCCCTGAGGCCCACACCCTGCTTTGCCATCAGACTAGCTTGTCACCTGGGTGTCACCTGGGTGTGGGCAGGGTGGTCCGGAGATCACAAGACAGATGGCCCACTGACCATCCACAGGGTGGTCCTCGGGATTATACACCAGTGAGTCTTATACATCTCAGCTCCTCTGCCCCTGACCTGCTGGGCTAGCCTGGGTTTCCAGAGATGCCAGGCTGAGGACACACCTTAGATGCCAGCCACATGGCAGAGGGTGCCCACTCTGCTGGAAGTGGCCAGCGCACCCCTCAGACCTCAAAGGCCTCCTGCAATCAGCGTTCCAGTCAGTCCTGCCTCTCGCTGACCCCCTGAAAGTCGGGTAGAACTGTGCAGCGCCTTCAATGGCGGGTGCTTTTCGAATGGGTCAGCACCAGGCTTTCCTTCTGAGCTTTTTCTGAGCAGATGGGAAGGTCGGGAGACTCCGACCAATCCTGTTATCTTCAAAATTCAGATGGATTTGGGCTCCCAGGACCCTCCAGGTCAGAGTGGACGTGCTCCCGGGATTTCTCAGCCTGGAAGTCTCAGGGAAGCCTCTGCCTGCGGCCCCATCTGTCCAAGACAGCAGCGCTCAGGTGAGTGTGGAGCCTTGAATGCCAAGTGAAGGGGGCGCATGGTCCTCTTGCTGGGGATTTTGCCCAGCGGTGGAGTTAGAAGTCCGCGGGCAAGTTCTGGAGTGAATAAGGGAGCAGAGGCTGACCCAGCCCGGAGGAGGCGTTGTGATAGGACAGACTGATGGAGGGGTGGGGGGCACTGCTGGAGTCAGGAGAGAGCAGCCTGGCTTTGTTCCTATTGGGTG
>NW_022107431.1:2743574-2744843 GCF_000313985.2 Echinops telfairi
GGGGAGGTCCGCTGTTGGAATGCCCCGGGAGCCAGCGGTTACAAGGGCGCCTGGCCAGGAACTTGTGGCGAGGACCTTTGAGCAGGAGCCCCCAGCCACCCAGAGCAAGGCAGTGGCGGTCAAGGAGTCCACGCGCCCTGCGGAGGTTCTGGTGCTGTGCAGTCTCTCTGGGTCACCACAGAGGCTGGTCACAGCGGACAGAGGCTTCCACTAAGCATTCTGATGCTTGGGGGCGGGGGGCACTCTGCGACCCCCAGACGCAGTCCCTGTGGGTGTGTGGAGGAGATCAGGACTCCTTCCATGCATGAGGGGCAGAGGCACGCCAGAGCGGGGTCCTCCTGACCCCCTCACTCTTGGCCCGCATACACGCCAGCTGCGGGGTGCAGCACAGGGTTCCAGTCTTCCCTCCATATCAGGAGAGTCCAATCCCTGCGTTGGCCACCACAGTCTCCAGGTCGCCACCTGGGTCCCCTGAGCACAGCCGGGGTGGAAGCAGGTCTGCCAGGAACTGGGCTCCCAGTTTTTTAAAGGGTGCCGGTTTGGGGTCTCCCCAGAGCGCAGCGCCACCGCAGTCCAGAGTCTCCGCCGAGTCCCCTCCCCGCTCTGCCCGCGCTGCGGCTCCCACGCGACCAGCGAATCTATGAATGGGGACGGGGTGAGGACGCGCGCCTCCACCCCTCCCCCCGTCTGCAAGTGCGACAGAGGCCCACGGGGGGCCCGCTATTTATAGAGCCCTCCCTCCCCCTGCCCCTGGCCTGCAGCCGCCTCATTGACATCCAGACTCGCGCGCGCCCATCCCCCTGCGCGGGTCCCCTGGCGGCTTTAATGCCGCGGTGTGTGTCTGTGTGTGTGTGTGCGCGCGCGCGTGTGTGTGTGTGGTGGCAGTGCGCGGGCGGCAGCCGCGGGGGCCGCGTGGGGCGGCGCTGACGTCCGCGGACGTCAATGAGCCGGCTGCCCGGGACTCGGGTGGCAACGAGGCTCGGACGTCATCGCTCCTCGGCGGGCGGGGGGCGCGGCGGCTCGGGCTGCGGGGAAACTCTCCAAGTTGCAGGCGCTGGAGCGGGCGCGGCGTCGGGGTAGCCCCGCACACCGACACCCAGCGCGCGGACGCACGGACCCCGGCCCCAAGCGTACACACGCACCAGTGTCCTCCCCGGACCGGAGTGGGTGCAAAGTTGCGCGGCCGGAGGCTGAGCGGCGATGGGCCGCCGGCCTCGGGGTGCATTCCCCGCGGAGCCTGGCCAGGACCCCCCGCGCGCCCCGCGCCCC
>NW_022107431.1:2744975-2766620 GCF_000313985.2 Echinops telfairi
CCCCGGCCCGGAGCTGCGCGGCTCAGCGGCCACCCCAGGCCGGTAAGTTGCAAGTTCCCGCCACCGCTTTTAACCCGTGAGCATCCGGAGAGACTCCCTCCTCACCTCTTCCCACTTTGCTCTGGAGAACTCTGCGTCGTCTCGGAAAGAAGAGCGGGGTGTGTTGGAGGGCTGGGGAAGGGGCTTCCGAGGAGGCCGAGGAGGGGGCCAGAGCGTGGAGTGAGCAGCCGAGCGCGCCGGCAGGAGCAGGCGCGGGCGGCGGGAGCGCCTGGGGGCGAGGCTGGGGCGCGGGCTGTGAATCACTTTGGGGTCCCCGCGGAGGTGCCTGGTGCTGGCCGCGCGGCAGCCCGGCAGTCGGTGAGCGCCTGACCTTTCTTCCGCCCTTTAACCCTTCCTTTCTCGCGTTCTGAATGGGGACTAGACCAGAGAGGTCCCACGTCTCAGCTCTGAGCCACAGTCGGCTCCCTCCGACCCCTACCCACAGTCGCTTTCGCCCAGGCGGCGCTGATGTCATAGGGAGGGGAGGGTCGAGTCCCCCACCCCCACCTCCACCCTGTAGCCCCGCTCCAGAGCGGTGTGCAGCGTGAGGCTGTCTTCACTGCACCCACTTTTCCCGTGGACTTCACCCCACCCCATCCCACATCCCGACGGACGCCTCCTTCAGCATCCAGAAGGCACCCTCCTTCACGGGGAAGCAGGGGTGGGGTCCTAGTGCGCACTGTCCCACTCACTCCCCTCCCCATCCGGAAGGGGTCAGCCGGGGGCGCAGAGGGCCTGCCCCCCACCCCCCCACCCCCAACCAGGTTTTTGATCTCCACTCTCGCTGCCTCTCCTACAGGAGCGAAAATGAGGAAAGAGAGAGGGAGAGAGGAGGGGAGGGAGGGGGAGAGGGGGAGCGAGCAGAGGAGCGCTCAGCCCGGGAGCGGAGCCGCTCGGAAGGGACTGGTGGAGGGTACCTGCCCTTCCCCGCCACCCCAAAGTCCCCGACCCTCAGCGATAGCGATTTCCTACCGCCTACCTCCCTGGCCCCTCTCCCCACCCCTTCCCACTGCCTCAGCCTCCTTTCACCTAACCCCACCTTCGCTCACATCCCTGAGGGGGGAGGGACTGGGGGTGGGGAAAGAGCTCCCCAAAGTCCCAGCCCCGCCAGAGATGTCGAAGAAACGCAAAGCCCCGGAGGGTGGAGGTGCTGGAGCAGAGTCCCAGCCCCCGCAGGAGGAGGAACACACGGCTGCCAGATTTGGGGGCAGCAGCGAGGAGCAAGGTAGGGGGAGGGGGAAGGGGGAAGAAGAGCCCACCGGCCAGCCTTGGGGAGTTGGATTGGCTCCGCTGGAAGGCACTCCCTGGCCCCTTCACGACCCCCTCCAGGGTCCTGGAAACTTGGGCAGAAAGCCCCCTGCCCCCACGAGTGGGATTTTTGGGCCGTCTCCCGTGAACTGGGGGTGGGGTGGGACTGTGTTGACTAGGCCTCTGCCGAAAGCTCTGGTGCTGGAACTTGAGGACTCGTGGTGAGGAGGGGGGTGGGATGGAGAGGTGGCTGGCAGTGACCAGGAGGGAGGGCGCCCTTTACACTAGTATAGGCAAGCTATCCTATGGATTGATAGCCGGGGGTTGGTGGTGTCTGTGTGCAGGCCACCTGTGCTGCAGGGATGGGGCTGGCGCTGAGGGCCACCTGGTGCTCCTGGCTTGTGGAGGGTCCTGGGTAGGGGCGGGGGTGTGGGGTGTGAGGGGTTGGTGTCAGCCCACAGTCTCCTTGAGTGCCTGCCGGGCCTCACCAAACCAGAGGTGCTACCGTGGCGTCATGAGGCACTTCAGCCCTGCACTGGCAGGGCGCCTGGGAAGCCCAGAGCCGGCTGAAGTTGGTGGCCTGGCAGCCAGCAGAGCCAGTGTGGTGCAGTCCAGAGGTAGCGGCCAGGGCAGGCCCAGTGGAGAAGGCAGCTGGGCACTTCTTTGCTGAGAAGAGAAGAGTGGCAGTGAGAATGGAGATGGGATATTTCCTCTGCATACATCTGCTTCCCACAGCAAAGAAGCCCAAACAGATCCCCTTTCTCTCCCGGAAAGCTTGCTTGGTTTGCTGACAAGAGGGCCTTCTGGGCTGCAGCTGGCTGGGGAACCCAGTGGAAAGGCCCCCCAGGAGAAGGCTCTGGCCCCAGCCAGGAGGGAACTGTTTTGTGTGGCTGGTCGCCTCCCCAGCATCAGGCCTTGTGGTCTCGGGTCTGGTGGCCAGTGCAGGTCTGAGAAACTGGGAGGGGCAGTGTGTGTCTCTCAGATGGAGTCCATGGTCGAATTCCTCGGACGTCATGAGAAACACAAAGCCACAAATAGCCTCCCACACGTCCCCTGCGCTGGAATTCCCACCTCCCCACCAGACCCCTTGCCGGACTGCTGTGCATTCTAAGGCAAAGGGTTTGGAGCCGGTGGTCTTGAACAATGCGTGGTGGTTTTCACAGGCACAGGTGCGGGCCGTGGCCCCTGCTGCTAAGCCCCATGGAGGTCACTGACTGTCCATGGCTGGTCGTGGCTCCGCCAGTTCTGGTTTTAAAGCAGGGATCAATCAGCGCTTTGCTTGCTGTTCATTGCAGTTGGGGGGAAGTGGCAGTTGGTAAGAGATTTTGCAAATGACTTTATTTGCACGGTGGTATTTTTCCTTCTCTGAGAGGAAGGGTTCGACTTGGCCTCGGGCATCAGACAAATTCGTCAGGTCTGCCCAGAGCATTTGGCTCTGACCCGAGGGCTCCTCTGTCAGAAGAGAGGCCATTTCCTTTGGGTTGGTTCAGCAGCTAATCGAGTCTATGGGGATGACATCATTTTGAAGGTCTGTTCGCCGATGGAGACATCATCGCCTGTTTCAGGCATGAATGAATGTATGAGGGGCCGTTATCCTGTGGATGGCATTTGACCAAACGTTGCCAGTTCTTTGGGTGGCCGTGTGTGGCAACAAAATGAAAGAAGCTATGCCGTGGGGGGCCGCACCACTGCAGGAAGCCATTTCTCCACATCTGGGGCAATCAGATTCTACAGAGGCTATTTGGCCCGTGGAATCGGAAGGACCTCTAGCCACACCTTTCGGGGATTATCATAATTGTGAGGTGACCTATGTGTACACATTGGTTTAGCCTTTGCACTTCAAAGTGTCCAGTGTATCCTTTGTTTCGGGCAATGGAGATCTACCTGATATTTGTGGTTACGTTGCTGTAGAGACCATCAAGGGGTGTCCACCAAACCACCATATTGCTGGGAGTGTACATTCCTATGGGAAGTAGGAGCCTCAAGACACACCTGCCACGGTGTCATCTTTATCAACACACCTGTGTGGTGCCTGGGATAGCTGAGCGCTCTGTGGCCAGGGTAGCCAGGGTTGGAGTAATGGATGGGTGTGGCACGTGCCCCGAGGCTTGGGAGATCCCTTAGCTCCACCCAGGTTGGTTTCCTTTACCTCAGATTCTTAAAGCCAAATTTGAAGACACGCCCCCCAAATGAGCGATCCCTGGTGGTGCTCTCGGGTATTTGCTGGGCTGCGAACCGAAAGTTCGGTGGTTCAAACCTACCAGGGACTCCTCAAGAGGAAGAAGAGGCTATTGGCTCCTGTAAAGATTTCTCACCTCAGAAACTCCACCTAGGGTTGCTATGCATTGGAACTGACTCGCTGGCAGCGGGTTTGGGTTTTTTGGCCCCTGCATAATAAAGCAAGGTCTACATGGAGGGGCTTCACCAAGGGCTCGGACACCTGGAATGGGAAGGTTTTTCCAGGAACATGTTCCAGCCCCCTACAACATTGATCGGTCTTGCCGGGGTATCGAATATCAGAAGGGGCTTCTCTTAAGTTCCCCATATTTGGAAGGTTTCTGAGTCTGCTTACCTCACACAGAGATATTCGAAAGGCAGGCGAGTGAAAAGTCAGTAGGCCATTGGTGGGGACTGTCCTTCAGCAGGATGAGCAGGTCTGAGGTTCTAAGTAGCCTGGAGCTAAGGATAGGTATGGAGACTACCGGGAGAGAGTGAGGGAGGGGCTGTGAACAGAAGAATGGAAATCAGTGGCCCTTTTAGGTGGCCTCTCTCACTGCCAGTCAATGCTAGGAGCATGTGATCCCCGGAAACTGCTGACCAGTGTTCGTTGCAGATCTTATCCCAGCATTCCCGGGTATTGGGTTGTGATGGCACCCTCTCAATGATAGGCTCTCTTCTGGAATGAAGGCACAATTGGGCATGGCTCAAGGTGGACACACAAGGACCCTGTTGGTTTTCTCTATGACCTTGATGGTTCTAGCCCATCATAGTGATGTGTGCACGTGCATGTGTGTGTGTGCACATGTGTGTGTGTAGGGGAAAATGAAGCAATTGTTTCAGCTGACTTTGAATAACCTTAGATGTTCACTGAAGTCAAATGACTGTGTGTGTGTGTGTGTGTGTGTGTGTGTGTCTAAAATCATGGTCACAATCATGGTCACTGGTTCTGAAGTCCTACCTGTGTGTGGATTTTACCGATGGCAGACGTTTGCATACAATGTTAAGTTTCTAAGGAGTTTACCTGCTCAACGTAGAGATTTTGTTTGCAAAAGAGCACGTGGCGCACCCCGGAGGGGCTGTGATGAAGGTAGCGATGCCCCTGACGGTAGGGAAGCAGTGGCGGATTGTGTTTATTCATTCACAGCAAAAGAAGGTACTTCAGCTTTAAAAAAATTCTCTTCGTATTAGTTTTCCCCACAGTGTTCTTCTGTTGCACGTCTAGTTACTAGAAGTTGGAACTGACTCTATGGCACCCAGCAACAGCAACAGCAACAACAGCAACAACAACAACAACAACATGATTTTACCATACACTTTGTTTAATCACAAGATAGCCACTCAGTGCTGTGATTCAGTGTTAAACTTGCTTTTCCTGTGGTTATAGTCCAGTTAGAAACTATCCTCTTCGGCTTAATAAAACTAAAACCAACCTAACCCTAGCCCAAACCAGAAAGCACACAGAACCCAAACGGTGGCCATCTAGTCTCATAGAAACCCTCTAGAGCTAGGCAGACCTTTCCCACAGACTTTCCAAGGTCTGTGCTTACAGAAACCGTCCTGGTGGCATTGTAGGTTATGCACGGGGCTTTTCACTGTAAGCTAAGCAGTTCGAATCCACCAACCTCTCCATGAGAGAGAATTATAGCTGCAGAAACCCCAGGGAGCCATTTGATTCTATCCTCTAGGGTCGGCATGAGATGGAATCAACTCAAAAGAGTTGAAATAATCTTTATGGGGAGAGAGTGCCTCATCTTTCAGCCATAGAGTCACTGGTGGATTTGAACTATGTACCCTTCCCTTAGCAGTCGGTGACTTGATTATGTGACCAGGACTCTTTCTTTGGCCCTTGGCCCCGATACCTCCTCTGAAATCCATCTGCATTCTCCTGCTCCCCACCTCACCTCGCCCTAATTGTTTTATATTGCTTTGTTTTCTAGTTGTTGTTTTCTTCTTAATCTGTCATGGTGAATTGAGTGAAGGTTTGCAGAGCAGATCAGTTTTCCATTTGAGCATCCATACACATTTTGTTTCCCCTCATTGATTGTAATCCCCTCAACGTCACATCACTTATCCCACTGTTTCTGAGTGTTCCTAATCCCCATTCCTCCTTCTTTCTTAACTCTTCAGAACGTTGTCTCTGGGTAAATGCTGCCCTTTAGGGCTCAAAACGTCGATTATACTCATGTGCTCACACTTCACTCGTGTTATTGTCCCCCCTTATAGACCTGTCCACTGTTCAGCTACAATCTGAGCAACCAGCTCGTTGGTTCAGGTCCACATATGAAGGGTGACTAAGGGCCATGGTTTTAGAAGTTCTGCAAGTCTCTTTCCAACCAGTAAGCCTGGTCGTTTTGTTTGTTTGCTATTTATGATTTTGAGTTTTGTTCAACATTGCTCTCCCACTTGAACCAGGACCTTATTATGTGATCCCTCTCGGAGCTGTTGCTAATGGTGGCTGGGTACCATCTAGTTCTTCAGATCTCGGGATATGCATGGTCGATGAGTCACTGACAAACTGCTTCCTGGAGCCTTTGTTTTTCTTCCTTCTTCTTTTCTTCGAATGAGGAGAGGACAATATTTGGCTGCTCACAACCTTTTAAGACCCAAGGCTCGCACTCATGTGAGTAGGATGTAGGGCACCGTCTTTGTGAACAAGAGCATGCCAATTGACTTTGGTGGACCTGAGCCCCCGGCTTAGTGATTCTTCCCCTTGAGGTGTTTGGCTATTGTTGTTCAGTACAGATTTAGACATATGTAGAAATATATTTCGCGAAGTCTATGTGTATTCGTTGGTTAGGTCCACTCCCCTCAGACTAGAGAAGCAAATTCTTGGAGACCCATATGTGAATAAGAAAGAGGTTTATATATAAGAACAATTGAATATTGAGAAAACGTCCCAACCGAGTCCAGATCAAATCAAGTCCATAAATCCAATATTAGCACATTTGTCCGATACCAATCTACAACATCCTCTTCTGTCACAAGCAATGATGCTGAATGCAGGAGGATCACAGGCCAGTGGGCTGGAAGTCTTGAGGATCCAGTGGTGTTGTAAGCATCTCTGCACTGGCAGGGGTCTCTATGTGGCTTCTCCAGCTCCAGAGGGCTGGTTGCATCAGGGTAGGTCCATGTGGTTTCTCCAGCTCCCAGGGCATAGCACCATTTGTCTTGTCAGGAGAGGATCTCCAAGAGAGTGAGCAGAGAGAGAGTAGGTCTCCTGCCTCCAAGGAGGAAATATACAGGAATTTCCAGAATCCTCAGGGGAAGGTCATGCCCACCCAGAGGCCTCATTGGCTATACAATGGTTGACAGACCAGACTCCACCCCTTCACACTTAATAATCTCAAGTCCCAAGCTGACACCAGATTATGTAACTACCACACTGTGTGTCTGTCTAGACCTCCACCTGTAAGCGACTGCTGTCGCAGGATGGGATGGCTCTTGCCACTACTTTCCTTTGCCTCTTACCCCCGCCCCCCTCATTCTATATTGCCTTCAAAAGATCAAAAGAACTAGATGTTGCCCAGCTAATGTTAGCAAGAGCTTTGAGCAGGATCACTCAGGTTCATATGCATCTACTCCCACCACCAGTTAATGATTTACCCTGCTCCTTTGGCAATCATCAAACAACATTGTATTCTACTTTTAACCTTCACTTCTTGTAAGATGTGCTTCATAAGATAATGTCAGTTGTATAATTGCCCCTTGACTGGATCTTACACGTGTCAGTCTGGGTAGACTAGAGAAACAAATTCATAGGCACTTATGTGTATAAGAGCTTTATATAGAAGAGCAATTAATATTGAGAAAATATCCCAGCCCAGTCCAGATCAAACCCATAAGTCCAATATTAGCCATATGTTTCATACCAATCTATAAAGTCCTCTTCAGACTCACGAAACATATGCAATGATGCTGAATGCTGGAAGACTACAGGCTAGTGGGTGGAAAGTCTTGTGGATCCAGTGGTGGTGGAAGCATCTCAGTGTTGGCATGGGTCTCCATGTGGCTCCTCCAGCTCTAGGGCTCTAGTGTAGCTCCATGTGTCCTGTCATCAGGAATACTAAGCACAGAGTGTATGTGTCCCACCTCCAGCGAGCTATTTATCTATGTAGTACTTCCAAATAAGCTCATCAAGCAGCAACCTGGTTGACAGGCTAAACTCCACATAGTCGCCAGTTGGCACCAGATTATGTAACTACCACACACGTTTCTAAAAATCAGGAATTCCTCTTCATGATGAAATTGGCAAAGGTCCCATCAGCCTGGTTTTCTGAGTTGCTACCTCTGTCATGGTATTTGTCACTTAAAGGGCAACCCTGGAGGGATTGAACCCTGCTAACAGCGAGGCCAGAACTTAAAGAACCCCAGCTGCTGATGAGCCAGTCAAGGTGCAGTACAGCACCGATGAAATATGTAACTTTCCTCTAGTTCTTTAATGCTTCCTCCTGTCCACTATCATGACCCCAATTCTACCTTACAAATCCGGCTAGACCAGAGCATGTACACTGGTACAGATAAGAGCTGGAAACACAGGGAATCCAGGACAGATAAGCCCCACAGGACCAATTTTGAGAGTAGCCATACCAGGAAGGTACGGGGAAGGTGGGGGGAGAAAGGGGGAACCAATCACAATGATCTACATATAACCCTCTCCCAGGGGATAGAAAACAGAAAATTGGGTGAAGGGAGACATCAGTCAGTGCAAGACATGAAAAAATAATAATAATTTATAAATTCTCAAGGCTTCATGAGGGAGGGGAAAAATGAGAAGCTGATACCAAGGGCTCAAGTAGAAAGAAAATGCTTTGAAAATGATGATGGCAACAAATATACAAATGTGCTTGACCCAACTTGATGGATGGATGGATTGTGATAAGAGTTGCACTAGCCCCAATAAAATGATTAAAAAAACAAAACAAAACACAAGTTCCTCCAGAGGGGGAAAGATGAGGCTTTCTACTTCCATAAAAACCTACAGTCTCAAAAACCCACAGGGACAGTTCTACCTTGCTCTACAGAGTCGCTATTAGGATGGCATGTGGGTTTTGTGGCTGCCCTATATTATTAGTAGGTGGCTTTTTGAGAGTCTGGAATTGGTGGAGGGTGCTGAGGGGACTCATATGCATTCTGTTCCTCTAAAACAAATGAACTGGCTGCCTAATGGCTCAGATGAAGTACTCTACCACTCACCGAAAGGTTGGAAGTACAAATCCACCCAGAGGTACCTCAGAAGACAGGTCTGGTGATTTGGTTCTGAGAATCACAGCCTTAAAAATCTGCTGTAACAGATGTGCCTTGACACAGGGGGTAGCTGTGAATCAAAATCACCAATAACGATCACCAACAAAACCACCAATAATACCACCCACAAAATCACCAATCACACCACCACCAATAAAATCACCCACCACCAAAATCACCAAGTACACCACCACCAACAAAACCACCAAGCACACCACCCACAAAATCACTGAGTACACCACCCACAAAATCACCAATAATAATACAACCAACAACCACCAATACCACCACCATCAAAAGTGGTTGAAAGTGAATATCTGGGGCAAGTGGACTGGATCTGTATGACCCCTTAAAATCTGCCGACCTCCCCACCACCAACATTAATGTGCTTTTGACTAGAATTGATCAAATCGACTAAAATAATTCTTTTTAAAGGGGTAATTTATAGTATTAATAGAAGAGTGGACATACTCTTGGGAGAAACTGATGTTTAAAAACATCACTCAAGCACATGTCCTACAGAAGTCCGGTGACAAAGCGAGTTATAGTCTATTTTAACTTTTCATATTAGTCTCTCCAACCCAAGAGCCACTGGAATGGGCAAGAAGGGCGGCGAGGGAGGAGGGGCGTCTAGGGGACAGCCCTGCACGAATCCAGGGGCTGCTCCTCATCCTGGGACCTGTGCCCTCCTTTCTGATTCAAATCAGCAAGAAAGTCACATAGATCTACAAGATAAAAGTCTTTTGGCCCAATTTCCTCATCTTGTAGGTCAAAAAGTAGAATTGGATGACATGGGCTGGCCAATTTCTAGGACTTAGATTATGCTTGTGTGAAGAAATGGGTAGACCATGTATCTTGGGAGGAAGTGGTGGGTGAGCTGGGAGAAGGGAGGAGGGTGTGTGGGCAGAGCAGAAGAGGCAATCCTTGTTGTGTGGTGGACAAGGCTGGTGGACCCCAGGGATGTCTGTTACTCACACCTTGTGTGAATTTAGTGTGTGGTGCAAGATGTGACCCTCTGTGACGCTTCATCCTTTGATAAGTCACCCAAGTCCACAAGGAGCCTTGGTGGCATAGTGGGTAACAGGTCGGACTGCTCATTGCAACGTCAGCATTTCAAATCCACTAGCCACTCCTTAGAGCAGTGGTTCTCAACTTCCCTAATGCCATGACCGTTTCATACAGTTCCTCATGTTGTGGTGACCTCCCAACCATAAAATTTTTTTCATTGCTATTTCATAACTAATTTTGCTACTGTTATGAATTGGGCCACCTTTGTGAATGGGTCATTCGACCCCCCCCAAGGGGTCACAACCCACAGATTGAGAACCGCTGCCTTAGAGGAAAGATGAGACTGTCTACTCCCATAAAGAATGACAGTCTTAGAAAGCCAACGGGGCAGTTCTACCCTGTCCTGTAGGGTGGCTGTGAGTCGGCATTGAGTTTGGGTTTGGTCAAGTCCACGCATGTCCTGGAGGAGAATTCTTACATGGAAACCAGGGCAGGGTCTGCCCTTCTCATGTGGATTCAAGTGAAGTGGACTTGAGAGAGCAGCCTCAGAAGTGGGAGCTGGAGTCAGGGGCGTCCCTAAGGACTTTGGACTAGAATACCTTTAGAGACACCTGCAAGACTCTCCAGCCTCAACATTGTGCGATTCAAGACCAAAATCTCACTGCCATCAAGTTAATTCTGACTCATAGTGACTCTCTAGGACCAAGTAGAATGGCTGCTTCGAGTTCCCAGGACGAGATCTTCATGGAGCAGCAGTGCTTTGTAACCGCTGCCTTAAAGTGACCAGTCCACCAGGGCTGCTTGCCATTCAGTTGTGCATGTCAGGTGCCATTGGCTTGGTTCTGACTCGTAGTGACTTCACGCACAGCACAACGGGACCCTGCCTAGTGCTACACCATCCTCGTCATTGTGGGGCTTGATATGGTTGCAGCCACTGTGTCAATCCACTTGTCCAGGGTCTTCCTCTTTTTTGCTGCCCCTCCACTTTACCAAGCATGATGTCCTTGTCCAGGGACTGGTCTCTCCTGACAGCATGTCCAAAGCATGTGAGGCCAAGTCTCAACGTCCTTGCTTCTAAGCAGCCTTCTGCTGCACTTCTTACAAGAGAGATCTCTTCTTCTGACAGCACATGACACTTTCCAGCTTCTTCTCCAACACCACCAATCAAAGGCATTGATTCTTCGGTCGACTTGACTCAATATACAGCTTTTGCATGCACAGGAGGCTATTGAAAATACCCCAGTTTGGGTCAGGCTTATCTCAGCGTCAAAGTGATATCCTTGCTCTCAACCCTTTAAAGAGAGAGGTCGTGTGCAATGTGACCTTTGATCTCTTGCTTGCGGCTTCTATGAGCATTGATTGTGGACCCAAGAAAGGAACACCCTTGACACCTTCAAACTTTTCTCCATTTTTCATGGGGTCACCCAGGATGATATCACTCTTCAGGGGACATTTCTCAGTCTACAGGGCTAACCCCACCCCAACATTGAGCTGTCGTAGAGCCATGTTCTTTCCCTCTGAGTTGATGTCAGCTGGAATACTCACCATCACAACCTAACTTATATCTAACCTGGAAACAGAAGGGCTTGAGATTTAGGTGAAGACTCCCAGGCACTGCCATCTGCCTGGTTTCCCCCCAGGCCCTGGAGAGTTCTGTGACCCAGCTCGACATGACTGATTGCTGTTAAGTGCCCTTGAGCCTGATGCATTGTGACCTCGTGTAAAACAGGATGCAACAGGGCCAGGTCCTGCACCTTGCTCTGAATTGTTGTGACGTTTGAGCCCATACTGCATCCACTGTGTCCATCTCTCAGCAAAGGATTTCCTCTTTTGACTGGGCTTGCATCCAAATCAGTGTGTGTTCTAAACGATAACAATGATAGCTAACATTCATCAGACAGCTTAGTATTTGATACTGTGTTAGTCCAGGTTAACGAGAGAAAAAAATTCAGGGACACTCACATGTATATAAGAAGGAGCTTTATAGCCCAAAGCAGTTGTATATTGAGAAAACCTCCCAACCCAGTCCAGATCAAGTCCATCATTCTGATATTAGCCCATATGTCAAGTATTAGTCCGTAAATTCCTCTTTAGGCTCACACGGCACATGCAATGATGCTGAATGCAGGAAGATCACAGGCTGGTGGGTAGAAGGTCTTGTGGATCCAGTGGTGTTCAAAGCATCTCAACGTTGGTGAGGGTCTCCACATGGCTCCTCCAGCTCTCTGAGAGCCTCAATAGCAGGAAAGGGAAGGCAGGGAGAGAGTCGGTCTGGCCTCCAGTGAGCTATTTATCTCTGTCTGGCCTCCAAAGGAGGTCATCAAGCTGCAACCTGACTGACAGCCTAAACTCCACCCCTTCACTCTTAATACCTTCGAGTTGACAGTAGATTATGTAACCACCACAGATACATTACAAAACGTTTTACTTAGCTCCACCCTGAATGTCCACATGCTCATGGGGAACAATGACTGGTCACAAGAAAGATCTGACCGTGGGTTCATCTAGCCCCGGCTCAGACAGGCCTCTCCGCTCTTTAGGAGCCTTTTTCTTGCTTACCCCCCAAATATTTTATTGCCTGCTCTCCATCCAATTGTCAGTCTCCTGAGTTCATCCATGATTCGAACGTCTCGAGTGCAAAGCAAAGGAATCGCCCAGGGGAGCCGGTGCTCTGCCGACTGCAGCATTTCCTGAGGTTCATGGGCCTGGAGTTGGGATTAGCTCCACTGAGAACCAAAGAAAGCAATCAAGAAGGATCGCCCATTGTCACTGCGACTGCCTATTTGCATCCCAACCACTTCTCCTCATCCTGCTCTTACTGGGTGTCTACTACGCACCTGACCTGTCCCAGGGCTGGCTGTGGAGCCTTGAAGGGCACCCCGAGACTGGGTTCTGCAACTCCCATCAATCTCAGAGGCTTGCTGTTTTTCTTATCTATTTACTGGTGATAGCTTGCTTCTTTGCACGAGAACACATTCTTATTTAAAGCAGGCATTAATTTTTTTCTATAAATTTTCATTAAAATTTTTTTAAGGACAGTTTTTATGGCGTTAGAATGAAGAAATCATACAAAGGTCTGCTCATTTCAAGAAGGGCTGTGCAATCATCGTCGCAAGCAACTTTGGAATTTTACCCCGTCTTTTCCACACTGAAGTTGGTCCCCGCTGGCCCCCCTCCACACACACACTACGTCTCAGGTCATCATCAACCACGCCACCGTCTTCGTATTTCCATCGATCCCAGTTCCCTCCACAGTTACCTAGACAAGACTCGGGCCGACACCAAGGAGGCATCCATCAATAATGGCCACTCAAAACCGACAGGTAAGCTCAATCTGAAAGAAAACAGAGCATATGAAATGTTTAGAAGAAATTAACATTGGGTTCATAGGGAGATCACATTATAAGACGTTACATTTCGGCCTGAGTATAGTTTAAAGCAGACTTTTCATGGTGTGTGTGTGTGTGTTGCAGCTCTAGAGAAATTTTTGTTGCTGGAGTTGCTGTTCAGCAGTTCCCCAAATCATGGTGACTCCAAACACAGTGGAGTGGGGCTGCTGGGATCCATAGACTTTTCTTTGGCGGATTTTTAGACGTAGATTCCAGGCCTTTCTTCCTGTCCCATCTTAGTCTGCAAGTTCAGCATCACAGCAACACATGATTCCACACGGGCAGACGCGGGTAGCGCGGTATGAGGTGTCTTGTCTTGGGAATCTAACCCATCTCTCCAGCCAGGAAGGTAGAATTCTACCACTCAACCACGACTGCCTCCGCCAGCAGGTTGAATGAAGCCTGGCCAATCTTGAATGCAGAGTGAATATTTGTTGATTGAATGTCTAAATGAA
Source organism: Echinops telfairi (assembly GCF_000313985.2). Taxonomy (NCBI): domain Eukaryota; kingdom Metazoa; phylum Chordata; class Mammalia; order Afrosoricida; family Tenrecidae; genus Echinops; species Echinops telfairi. Next base: position 2,758,579 of record NW_022107431.1, read on the forward strand.
TGTTGAACTTCCTCCTTAAAGGGCCTCTTCTCTCGGCCTGGCTTCAGACAACGCTTTACAGACTTCCCTAACAGCCTCCTAGATAGACTTTGTAGCTCCTTGTGCAGCCCATCCAAAGAGAGTAGCTTCAGACTAAAGGGGGGTGGAGGCGGTTGTCAGAAAGTCCTGAGGGGTCACAGAATCAGAGTGGTACCTCCGGGCCTTGAACTGGGGCTCCCCTTCCTTGCACCCCCACTTCTCTTAGCTCCACTCCTGGCAGTTCTACATCCAACCCTTTTCACCTGTGGGCAGCGAGGCAAGAAAGCCATGTCTCCTATAGCCAGGCCAATGTCCTCCTAAAACTGAGCATCGGCGAGCTGCTGCTGCATCGAGGATGTCCGCACAACAGCTCCAGTGAGATATCGATGGGAGAACGGAGGGTCAGATCTTACTAAAGAAGCAACCCCCGGGGGAAGTCAGACGACCTGTGTGGTGTCTATTTAAATGCAGGCTCATTCACTTCCTATGGTTGCTGAAGAGCCTTCCTCGTCCAGCCCCCATCTCTCCTGACTGAAGCAGGAAGTACCCTGGGGTACCTCCGGAATCTCCAGCTTCCCAGGAGGCCGCTGCCCTTCTCCACCAGGGGCCCTGGACTCTTCTTCCACATACAGTCATATTCTGGGTGGGGTTCGAGACACTTATCATAGACAGGAGAGTTGACTGGGTTGGAAGCCCTCTTTTCTCCGTGAGCCTGAAGGATTCCAGGGAGGATGGGTGTGTTTCCCAGGCATCCTAGCAGGGATTTGTTATAAGGTCCGTAGGCAGTCTCATGCTCATTAAAAAAAAAAAAAAATGGAATAGATTTTAGAAAATTGTCACAGGTTAAAAAAAATGTGTAGAGAATGGAAGGTGGGAGAGATTGTGATAAAATAGACCATGCGTATTTGCACGGATGATAAGATCTGCTCCAATTATTAGTGATATTCTACATAGGGCGTGGACAATCAATTTTAAAATGACGACAATCTTATGCACACATACGTATCCTTCTTATTTTTTAAAGCATGGGGACCCCCGACGCCAGCCTCAGCATGCATGCAGCATGCCTTGCTAGCGCCTGCACCGGTCTGGTCCAGTCGTCATGACGGACACACCCACACGCATGCTTTCATTAATGACTAGTGCCTGGGGTTTACATGAGGATAGACTGTGCTGTGTGCATTCCTACGGGTTTTGTCAAACACATCATGGCATGTGCCCCCCATCACAGTGTCATGCGGGTTAGGGTCAACGCCCTAAGAGTCTTCTGAATTTCACCTGCCCACCACTCATTCTCCAGGCCCCGGGCAAGCTCTGACCTTGTGATTGCCTTTACCTTCTTGTCCTCCCTGGGATGCCATAGAGTTGAAATCAGACTGTCTTCCTTCACTTAGCAATGTGCCCATACGTCCCCTCCATGCCTTTTCATGGCTCAGTAACTCACATGACTTTGTTGCTGAATCATATTCCGTCATGTGGGTGTGTCACACTCTATCCATTCAACTATCGGAGTGTATCTTGGTTGCTTCCAATCTGTGGTGATCACGAGCTAAACCACTGTGTTAAACCAGGTTGACTAGAGAAAGAAATTCAGAGACACTCATAATATATAAGAAAGAGCGTTATATCAACGTCATTGTATGCTAAGACAACATTCCAGCCCAGTCAAGATCACAGGCCAGTGGGTGCAAATTCTTGTGGCTCCAATGGCAATGGAAGCAGCTTAGCCGTGGTGTGGGTCTCCAAGTGACTCCTCCAGCTCTCCCAGTGTGGCTCTTCGGCAGGAAGGTGAAGCAGAGAGAGAGGTTCTCGCAGGGCTCAGCAGGAAGACAAAGGCATGGAGAGAGGAAGCTCTCGGAATCCTCATGAGAAGGCCATGCCCTCTAGGAGGCATCATCAGGCTGTGACCTGACTGACAGGCTAGACTCCACCCCTTCACTCCTAATACTCTCAAGTTGACACAAGATTATGTAACTCCCAGAGCCAGTGTGATTATCTCTGTGTGGACACCCATTTTCACCTCTCAAGGGTAGACCTCAGGCATGTGCTACTGCATTGTGAGACATGGTATGATTAGCTTTGTGGGAAATGGCCAGTCTGTCTCCCAAAGGGGCGATTTCATCTCACGTTCCCACCAGCAACAATGAGGGTTCCTGTTGCTCCGCGTGCTGGTCAGCATTTGATGCTGTTGGTGTTTCCAGTTGTAGTCATTCTAATGGGTGTGTAGGGTTACCCCATTGTTGTTTTCATTTTAAATTGCATATCAAACGATGTATGTTACTGAGTACCATAATCATTTTCCAGCTTTATAAAAACACCTATAGGAGTTCTGGTGGCGTAGTGGCAATGCGTTTCGAGAGCATCAGGAGAAAGACTTGGCTTTCTAACTCTGGTAAAGAGTTACACTCTTGGAAGCCCACAAGGGCAGTCTACACTGTCCCACAGGGAGGCTAACAGTCAGAAAGGACCAGTGGCAAGGAGTTTAATGATTTAACAGATTGATTCAGATGGCGTTTTTAGGTGATAGAAATTTTAAAAAAGGATATCTGTTTTTGTTTTAGACAGTGACTGCTCATAAATAGGCCTTATTTTTATTACGAAAGCCTGGCATGCTATTGAAAGAGGAACATGTCCGGGTAGCAAGGAGGAGGAATTGAGCTAAGGAAACCTTACGGGGAAGCTATTTCCCTCTATTTATAAATGAAGACCCTCATGCCCATCTCACTCAACTCACTGTTGTCTAGGTGACTCCACTCACAGCCACCCCCAGGACAGCGTAGAACTGCCCCTGGGGGCTTCCCGGACTACCATTGATTAGACAGCCTCATCTTTCTATCTTGGAGGGGCTGGTGGTTTCCAACTGCAGACCTTGCCATCATCAGACCGATGCATAGCCCACTAGGCCCCCAGGGCTCTCTCCTACCTGGATTCAGACACCACTGAGAAAGATCTGCCTTCAGGCTCTTCTTGTCTCTGGTCTCAGACCACGGGGAGGCTCTGCTTCCCCTTGGCCTCCTAATGCCCCACACGCCTCCTCGGACTGGCAGGAGCTGCTGAACGTTTGTCAGGCTGGTTGGCTTTTTAAGGCATTTTATGCCAATGCAATACTTTCCTCACTCAACTTCAACCAACGCCGGCGAAACACCCTGCGCCTGTCCCTCGCATACCACAGTCTGGGATGGTTTCCACCACTGTTTTCAAGTTGTGACTGCTAACCTACTTGTGAGTCATGCAATCACATTTCTTAGTGAGTCCTAACTGTATTATTATTATTATTTTTCAAAGTAGAATGGAATTAAAGAAGGGAGGGAGGAGTGGAAGAGAGAAGTCAGGGGGAGGGGGTGTAGGAGGGAGGCAGGGAGAAGGGAGAGGGATGAGGAGTAGAGAGGAGAATAAAGGGAAGGGGAGGAGAGAAATCGGGGTGGGGGAGAGAAGTGGGAGGAGAGAGATGATGAGCGGCAGGGGGAGAACAGAGGAAGAGAGGGTATCAGCATGAACCCAGTAGACTGGGTAGATATTGGGTATTGAAACATCTGTGTGTATTTGGTTCAATTGAGACATAACTTTTTCTGGCCATCTTGGATATCATGGTTAGCCCACAAGACAAGAACTCTTAAGGGTTAGAAATTAAAAATCAAGTACTCATTTAAATAGTTTTATTTATTTTTTACATGTGTTTTTTAAACATAAGGCAAACCTCTTGGGACTCTTCAAGAACTCTAAACAACCCTGAATAAGTGAGAGAGGAAGAGGCTCCTATCTCTGCCCCTGCCCCTGCCCCTCTTCCCTCCTGACTTCTCATGGTCAGCCCCTTTCAGATGGGTTACCTAGGAGATGAGCTCCCGCTGTGCATTGCGGTGCCAGCCTCTGGCATGGACACACCTCACAAACATGGTCAAGACTTCTGTGGCCAGCATCCTTCCAGGAAGGAGGCTGGAGGCAATAATCAGCAAATTCTTTTCTCTCGTGGCTAAGATGTTTTTGAATCTAATCGTGGCCAAGACTATTGAATATAACGTGGACTGCCAGAGAATGGGGAGCTCTGGTGGTGTCATGGGGTATATGTTGGGCTGCTAACCGCAAGGTCGGTAGTTTGAAACCACCAGCCGCTCTGAGGGAGAAGGAGGAGGTTTTCCACTGTAAAGAGTTACAGTCTCAGAAACCTACAGGGGCCATTCTGCCCAGTCCTACAGGGGCACCATGAATCAGCAGTGAGCAAGGTTGCTCCTGGTCTCGCTAGAGGAGTGAACGCCTCTGTCTTGGTAGAAGTACAGCCTTGGAAGCAAGGGTGGCGGCACTTTGTCTTCTACATTGTGGTCGTGCCACCAGGAGGGGCCAGTCCTTGAAAAGGGACATCAGACTCAGTGAAGTGGAGGGTCAGTGGAAACAGGGAAGACCCTCAATGGGCCGGATGGATGCTGTGAGGCTGGCGCAGGACTGGCCAGTGTTTGTTCCCTAGTTCATGGGGTCACTCTGTGTTGGAGCCAAATTGATGACCCTTAACAAGGACTGAGAGAATGGGACACAGGATGGCGGGTGGGGGAAGTAACAATCTCTCTCTCTCTCTCTCTGCCATCGAGTCGGTTCCAACTCATCACGACCCTACAGGACAGGTTAGGACTACTCCTTTGGGCTTGGGGTCTGTAACTCTTTCGGAAGTAGACAGCCTCCTCTTTCTCCCTTGGGGAGGCTGGTGGTTTCAAACTGCTGACCTTGTGGTTAGCAGCCCAACGACGCCACCAGGACTTTAGAGGGAAGGAAAATGGACATATCCGTTAGGACGGACCCCACTGAGGGCAGAGGAAGATGACTGTTGGAGAGGCTGGGTCAGCTTAGAAGAGCCCCTCCCTCCACCCCCCTGTACTGAGGCCGGTCTCCCAGGAGGGGAACCTTCTCCCCATCTTTGGAGACTCTGTCCTACCTATTTCCAGGGCTCTTCTTCCCCAGGGGTGGCTTTCCATGAGAAGAGAAAGCTCCCCACGTTTCCAGCATCCTTTCCCCCTAAAATCATGTGCACGCTCCTGAAATCTGTTCATGCTTAATTCACAACCTTCTTTTGAACGTGCTTAGGGAGTGCCTGTCTGTTTTTACCTCCGGGTTCCTTTTATGAAAGAGCGAACCTTTTCTTCTCAGCCCCTCAGGCCCTGGGGGGGCAGGGTGGGGGGGTGCTGGACTGAAGCCTCTGTGCTTTGTGTCTTGTGTGCTGCTTTACCAGGTATCACTTGTTCTTTTAGACTTCAAACTGTTTGCTGCCAGATCAGAATCAGCATGGTGAGGACATGAAGTTCTTCATCCGCATTCCCCCCCCCACCGCCCCCCGGTGCCCTCCCACCTCCCACAACCCACCCCTGCCTCTTGAATGTGAAATTTGGCTCCTGTAGGTTGAAGGGGTAATGATGTAGAACCATTAAGTGCTTGGTAGTTTTACCCCAGTCCCAATTTGCACACCACAAATGACCAGCGATGTGCACAGTGCAGGAAATTAGTATCATTTCCAACTGCTCCCCTCTTGAGTGACACGTGTCTGAAACTCGGGGAAGCACTGGGGATAAGGTGGTCTGAGTTTGCATCACGAGGGAAAGAAAATCGAATAAAAGCTTCATTGTCACTCCCACGCAGGAGATCCGTGGAGTGAAGAACAGCTCCATGCATGGACGCAGTCCACTGGGTCTACCCACTCATCAGCTCAGGGGCCTGTCTCCACACTTTGGCGATGGTGACAATTGGTGCATTTTCATTTACTCCTGGATAAAATATATCCCCAACCCCCAACCCCAAAAAGGATTTTTTCCCCCAACGCTATGTATTTAAATTTTTTCACAAAATAACCTTGTCCCCTCCAAAGTACTCTCCACTACACTGAATACATTTGTCAAATCTATGATTCCACTCTTGGAAACATTTTTCAAACTCATCTGTTTGGATGGCTGACAGCACCTCCCTTGGTTTTTTTCTTCATCTCTTCTATGTCATCAAATTGCTGTCCTTTCATATCCCTCTTCATTCATGTAAACAAAAAGCCCCACAGAGCAAGGTCAGGTGAGTCAGGCGCCTGAGCCAAGAGAGGCATGCTGCTTTTTTGCCCAAAACTGGTGCATTGAGATGGCTGGTTGGGCAGGTGCATTGTCCTGGCCGCAAAACCAGTCCCCTTCTGCCACAAGTCAGGTCTTTTTGATTGTACACTGGTACGCTATCTTTTCAGAATCTCTAAGGAGAAAGCTTGATTAACAGTCTGCTCTGGTGGAACGAACTCCAAATGCACTATGAGTTGACATTTTTGTCCGTTTGGGAAGTTGATGGACGTCAGAATGAGAGTTGTCATCAATCAACATTTCACCTTTTTTGAAATGAGAAAACCACTCGTACACTTGGGTTTTCCCCATACATAGCACTGTCCTTGTTAGCTGTTTTCAACATCACAACAGTTTCTTTGGCATTTTCTGAAGGAGGAAACAAAATTTCACAGCCGCACACTGTTCTCTTAAATTGGGCTTCACAAACGAGGTTCAAGCGAAACTGCTCTTAGCAAACAATTCGCTGTGACCAGAGAGAACTTCCCAGGAGATGCCACTGGGTGCACTAACTCAGAGCCAGTTGCTTGATGCGCCTCTAGCAGGAAAAATGCATATGATGAAAGCTCTGCCCCTTTTTTGGGGGTGGGGAGCAGTACCCCCTCATAAGGGCAATTGCTAAATATATATATTTATATTTATTTCAGAAGGGAGGGCAGACAATGAAAAGGGTCCTCTTTTGTGTTGCTCAAGGCCTCTTTCGTTACAGGTGATGCTCTGGTCATGCTTTGATTCCTTGATTCAATCTTCTCCATCCTTCCTCTTTGTAACAAACAAGTACTTTCTGGGAAGGTGCTTTGAAGCTACATAGCTCTTCTCTCCCTCTTTAAGCTTTACATGACCAGATTTAAGCTAGTATTTTATTCAGTGGATTGTGATGCATTGCTACCGTTATTTATGTTGAAGCTTAGCTTATCCTGCAGACGACAAGTAGGAGCCCCTTTATGGTAGCTTCTCTTCTCTTGGACATCCCCATCTTTTGCTGAGCACTTCCTAACCTGTCAAAACAGGATGCTCCAGGCTTGTGTATAATTTCCTTGCCCAAGCCCTTGAGTCACCTGATTCCCCAGAGTGTAGAGAATGATATTTAGAGGCCAAGATCAGGACACTGACTGGGCTCATTGCTAGATGGGCTGTATGGATTATGTGCTCCATAAAGATACATCAATGTCCTGGCGCTGTCACTGTGGATGCAGCTTCCTTAAACACCGCTCTGCCCATGACTGCTCCCTACTGTGTGCACATAGCAAGCATGCGGTAACTGATGGATGCTGTGAAGAAGTCCGTTAAGTTCACATGTAGGCATTCTAGGGGAGGGTGGGCCCCAGCCCACTGTGGGTTTGTCCTTATAAAAGAGGAGAAGAGACAGATAAGAGACTGCCATATGAAGATGGAGGCACAGATCAGAGTCATGAAGCCCTAAACCCAGGAACACCAGCGAGCAGCCGCCGCCACCAGGAGCTCAGAGAGAGACCTGCCGTGGATTCTCCTCTGAAATGTCCAGTGGGACCAACATTTAGTTTTGGGTTTTGGGTTTCTGGCTTTTAGAGCTGTGAGAGTAATTTTGCCACCAAGAGGTGTATGTGTGTGTGTGTTTACAGCAGTCACAGAAAACTAATATAAGGGGCTACCACTGTTCCCAGGCCTTCTTTCTGGACAGATCTGAATCTGTTGGATATTGTGAGTCACGATCCCTTTTCTCCCCAGTTGTGAAGCTTCTGACACAAACAGGTTTTCCGGAATTTCCACGGATCCTCCACTCTACCAACTATGATGTCTTTTTCTACCCATTGGGTTTTCTTTCTTTTTTTAAAATCATTTTATTAGGGGCTCATACAACTCTTATCACAATCCATATATACATCAATTGTGTAAAGCACATTTGTACATTCATTGCCCTCATCATTCTCAAAACATTTCCTCTCCACTTAAGCCCCCCGCATTAGGTCCTCA
>NW_022107431.1:2767603-2829908 GCF_000313985.2 Echinops telfairi
TTCAGTGGTTGTGTTGGGAAGGTGAGCATCATAGAATGCCAATTTAATAGAAGAAAGTATTCTTGCATTGAGGGAGTACTTGAGTGGAGTCCCCCATTGGGTTTTCTTGATGATGCCCCCCAAGCTGAGTGAGTTGAAGTCTTGTTTTCCTTGCTCTTAAGGGACTTACTGGTTGTATCTCTTCTAAGATGGATTCGTTCCTTCCTCTTTTCTCATGGCTTCAGTTTTCGTACCTCTTAGGCAATTGAAAAGACGATGGCTTGGGTCAAGTATACCTTAGTCATCAAAGTGATAGCTCCACATTTGAAAACTCCCTAGAAATACTTTTCAGCAGATTTGTTCGATGCAATATTTCATTGTTAGTCATATGGGTGCCACCAGAGTGGGCAACTAAGATCAACAGTATGGTAACCACCTAGTGTCCAGCCATCAGACCTGGACCGTGTCTGCTGCTGAGCGCTTCATCCCAGGAGATGGCCACATTGGTTACCATGTCATTCAAACTAGCATCACGGGCCTGCCCATTCCCTATCAACTGTATAATCCTGAATTCCTCACGGGACGCCTGTAGACTCTCCTTCCTGGGTGGCTCCATCCTATCTCACTTGGAAAACTCTGGCTCCCGGTTTGTTTTCATACAATCTCTGTACTCTGGCCAGAGAGAGCTTCCCACAATGTAATGTGTCCCCAGGATGCCCTAGGTAAACACCTCCAATGGGTGCCCGTCAGGGTCAAGTTTGTCAAAGAGAGTCCTTCCTTTGTTCCCTATCTAATCTCCTCACCAGTTCCTTCCACAACCAGGTGCTCCGTACCTGTTTTCTTGACATGGCTGCCCTCTTTCCTTCTCTGCCTGGTGAACCTTTATTCTTTTCCTAATCACGAGAGATTTTCTGCTTTGTAAAGTGCTCCTTGGGGCTCTCACGCCCTCAAGCACACATCACTAGGGTGCCTATCACATTTCTTTTGTGTGCCTATAAGCCCCTGGGTGACACAAATAGTTCACATGCCCATTTTTGATGAAGAGATTATGATTCACTGATGTTGACTATCATGGGAGAGGCACATCCCTAGCCAAGGGACTTGGGATCTAGGGTTGGAATCTGGAACTATTTGGCTCATGCTTCTATTTTTCAAAACACTCACGTGCCTTCTCTGAGCATGAGAAGAAGAAAATCAGGAAATCTGATAATTATCAAAGGAGAGAATGTCTGAGCAGGTATTTGAAAACTGGGAAGCACTATTTAAATGTAAGACGTTATCAAGTAAACCTATTTGTTTCATAATCAAAGGTGCCTTGGATGGGTATTTCAGATGCTTCATCTGTGTACATGTGTGTATAAAAGAGAATGTTAGTGTGTGTGTGTGTGTGAGAGAGAGAGAGAGAGAGAGAGAGAGAGAATTAGAACTAATACAAATAATGATTGATTTCTTGAAAATCTTTTATTTCCATGTGTGGGAAAGGTAACCTTCTTTCCAAAATTCTGACCAATTTCCATCCCTAGTAGATACCATATATACTCGTGTATAAGCTGAGTTTTTCAGCACATTTTTATGCTGGAAAAGCCCCCCTCAGCTTATACGCAAATGAGGGGGTCCCATTACCTGTTCTCTGGTGAAGTGTAGGGGTTCTCCGGTCTCTCCTGCTTAACTGTGGGCACCTGCAGCCGCTGTGGGTGGTCCGATAACTGCTGGTATCACCACTCTTCTCTTCTCCTGCTCGCCGGCAGCCTCTGTGTTGTCCATGCCGTACTGGGCAAGAACCTGCCCGCTTCTGTGTGCTGGTACCTGGGGCGCACCGCATCCTTGTCAGGTGAGTGTTGGATGCAGCTGCTCTTCTTCTCCCGCTCTTCTCCAGGGCTGTGACCGATGAAATAGCCTTTACAGTCTTACCTGTGCTCGGTCACGCCCCCTTGCTCTGTCCAAGCATTGCTGAATACAAGTACCGGTATATCTCTGGTCTTGGATATACAGTACGTTTATTTATAGTACTTAGTCTGCTATATTTTATTTTGTTATTAACCCCTATTTGGTCCTAGTGTAGACTATGCTTGCACAGAGAAGCCTGTGTTAGTGCTCATAATATACACGCTGCGTTGTGTACGCACTGTGTTACTGCATGCGTTGTGTTAGCACTTCCCATGTATATGCGGTAATGCTGTATGTGCAGTAACGCAGCACATGCAGTCACACAGTGCTTACACCACAAAGCGTGTGTATTATGAGTCCTACACAGGCTGCTCTATGCAAGCAGTCATGTCATCACATTCTGGAATATCATCAACCTGTGTTAGGCCTCAAACTATACAAGCTGTGTTGTATGCATTCGGCAAGGCAGCGTATGTAGTATTGCAGCGCATGCAGTAACACAGTGTTTATTGTTATTGTTGATACCATATTGTTTTTGTTGACCCACTTTTCCACTTACAGAGCTAGTTTACTGTTTTTCTTTGAAATAAATATTCAAAAACATTCAACCTATTGATGCTTCAATTAATGTAATTGTATTGGTATCTATTTTTATTTTGAAGTTTACCAGTAGCTGCTGCATTTCTCACCCTAGGCTTATAATCAAGTCAATTAATAAGTTTCCCAGGTGGCTTTTTTTGGTAAAATGATGTGCCTCACCTTATATTCGGGTCAGCTGATACTTGAGTATATATGGTAAATATGTCCCCGTGAGTAGCAGTTAGAGTATTAATTGCCACTTAGTCAGTATCAATACTACTAAGTCACTAAACAAAATTTGAAAAACTGCTGTTACTAAGTTGTGATTGAGTAGGAATTAGAATAGTTGTAGTGTGTGCACACGTGTGACTGCTACACATTTTGACTCATACTGTGTGCAGCTCTTTCGGGTTTGAGTTCTTGTGATAATCAGTTAGAGACCCAGTCCAAGCCCCGAGGCCCAGTTGGCTGTTGGTTTGCCAATCACTAAAACTTCCTCTGGTGAAGATGGAAAAGCAATTAAACTGAACTCCAGGCCATCACGCTGGTTTGGACTCACGGCGACCCTCTGGGGCAGAGTGGAACTGCCCCTGTGGGTTCCCAAGACTGCGACTCTTCACGGGAGTTAGGCTGCTCGCCTTTCTCCTGGGCCCAAAGCAGATGGCCTTTATGCACCCAAGGCATGGGAAAATGGTTTCATATTCCCTGTGCCAACTGTCTTAGTGGTTTCATAAGCCTGCACTTATAAAGACCGCCATAAAGACAGCTACTCTTGTGCATTTAGTGGCTGGGTTCAGGTTAGGTGGAGCATCCCCCACAGCCCCTCCAGAGACTGCTGTCTGACTGGTGTTCCCAGATGCCCCACGAAACCAACCAAGCATGCAGGGGATCCGATTCTGGAAAGTGGTAATGGATCTGGCTGCATCCTTACTGTATCCTCCCCTGAGACCCAATGGAAAACACATTTCTCCATCCATCCTTTTGTCTCAATCGACATTCCCTCCCGAATTCTACAGTGGAGCCAAACCCAAATCTGAGTCCAGTGATGAGAGAGAGTTCAGCAGCGGGGGTCTACAATCCTGCCGCCTGAACATGTGAGTCGTTTATGGAGCAGAAGCGGGAACTCCACCAGGTGAGCCTTCCCAGGTGTAGAAGCTGAGCCCACTTAGTCACCCCCCCCACCACCCGATTAGAGATGTGCACAACCTGGGCCTGTGGCCAGCACTACTCTGGCATGGCTCTTCAGTCTAACAAGAGTGCACACAAAGGGAAGCACACGGATCTTCCACGTTCCTTAGTGATGTTTACCAGTGGCTGGAGAAGTGTAAGCTAGAAAGCAGAAGCCCCCGGGGAGCCCTCGAACGTGGGGGACTGGCACCAACCCTTGCCAAGGGAATTGATTTTCTAGCCTGATGTCTGTGAATCCTGAAAGATAGTTGATCCCTGGAAATAAACACAACCCCCTGGGGACAGAGATCTCTGATTTAGTCCGGACAGAATCCTGATGCATTGTCTTTTCAGGGAAGGCATGTGGGTAGGCCTACATGACAAGCCACCTGTCACCTGTTGCACCTGTCATACCTTAACAACCTCATTAGAGAGGGGAGAAGAGCCAAGCACTGTAAAGTGACTCCTCGCCATCCTTCATGCACCATCTCTCATCCCCACCCCTCCCAGTTCCCAGAAAAAATCCCTCTCCCACGCCAATCTAGAAACCATTGTTTGGAAATGGAAGGCTGCATGTTTTTGGACAATGGCCTCACCTTGGCTCCCTTGCTCTAAAGAGCTAACTAGAAGGCTCCTGCTGTTAGACATGACATGTGGATACTCAGCCCCCTGCCCACAGAGTCCCATTTACCTGGGGAAGTGGAGGAGCATGGGCAGTTGACGCTCAGAGGCAGGTGTGGAAGACACCCTCCAGGAGGCCTCCTGTCTCCAGCCATCTCCCCAGTGCCAGATGTTCTTGACCCCCATGACTGAGTAAGAGCCCTTCTACCCGAGCTCTGGCATCTGGGAAGAGAAGTTCACGTTTCAGCACTTCCCTGCTGGGTGGAAAACTGGCAGTCGGTTCAGTGGCGTTGAGAAAGAAGAACTTCACTCTCAGAACTTTACTCCACAATCCGCGACAGTGACGTGGCCCTACAGCCCCTGCACTGACCAGTACAGACGTGGAATTGCAGAATTAGGGTGTCCATGATGGGGATTCCCACAGGTGAAGTGACATCGAGTTGAGATAAAAACAGTGTCTGCCGCAAGGACATTTGCTGCGCTCTGTAGGTTGGTTTTCTCTGCGCATGTCTGTCTCCCTCCCTCAGATGTTTTTAAGCTCTCAGAGGTTAAGGCTGTGTCTTATGCACATTATGCACTATCCCAACCCCTGCCCCTACTCTCCAAGCCAGTAAGAGCTGAATTATTAGGGAGACCAAAGAGCAAAGTGGTTCAGAGGGGGTCTCCAGTGGGTTCTGGGTCGGGTTGCCGTAAGTGAAGTCATTTGTGGGAAGAGTTTGGCACAGTTGCAGAGAGAGGGCGCATGTGGGGGATGTTAGGCATAGTTACTATGAATACTGCATACTCCTTGAATGAGCCTGCTCAGAAGTTTCTCGGGTGAAGGTGTGAGGGGTAATGCCTCCTGCCCAGGCCCATATCTGGGGTCCTGCTAAGATCCTCTCTCAACAGGGCAGGTGCCCTGGCTGCCAGAGTTGTTTCTGCCAAGGCCCTTCTCCTGCATGTAGGCCTGGTCAGGGTGGACGGACACCCTGCGCTCCCTTCTGACTATGTGGGTCATCCCACTCAAGTGTGGAGCCCGCATGGCCCTGGGAAGCAAGGGTGGCAAGACCTCTACCACTTGTTTTGAGCACACCCTCAGGAAAAACCAACCGTGGGAGAAGGGCACCATGTGTGCTAGAGGGTTAGGAGCAAACCATCACAGCCAAGATCGACACAGCGCCTCAGCAGTGGGCTCGGAGACACCGCGAAAGATCAGGCCGATGGCCGGGACCGGGGCCATTTCCGTCCCTTGGACTTCAGCTCCTCTTGGGTCAGAGTCAGCGAGGCAGCAATTCACGACAACGTCCTGAGAGAGAGGGACCACATCACCACGCGAAATGTCCAACGACTCTTGTTTCTCGATACTTTAAACGGGATTTCAAGACCAAGAGCTGACACTTAGGGCAATTCCTCTCCACTGGACGGAGTCGTTTCTAAACCCCCCGTTGGAGGGGGATGATCCTGTGGTTGTGATATTTCTATGTGGCTCCAACGGGCCCCATTTCCTAGTAGCTCTAGAGCAGTGGTTCTCCGCCTTCCTCATGCTGCGACCCTCAGTACAGGTCCTCATGTGTGGTGACCCCCAACCACAAAATTATTTTCGTTGCTACTTCATCACTGTAATTTTGCTACCGTCATCAATCGGGGGACCCCTGTGAAAGGGTGTTCGACCCCCAAAGGGGTTGTGACCTGCGGGTTGAGAACCGCTGGTTGAGGCGCTTCCTTCGATAACCCCCACCTTTTCTCCATTCCCGTGATGCCGCGCCGCATTGAGTTACACGGAGTCGATGCTTCCGACTTGAGTCCTTGCTCTTCCTCTGCAAGGACTTCACGCCCCCCTCGTTGTCTGCAAGCGAGGTCGTGCGTCCACGCAACGCGGGTGGTTAGCAAGCCTTTCTGCAATCCGGATGCCACCTTCTTCCTTGTCAGAGAGAGCAGCCGCTGGAGGACACTGTGTTTGGGCAGCAAAAAGAGGGCGGCCCTCCAGGAGACAGATTGACACCATGGCTGCCACAATGGACTGGAGCAGGAAGGGGCGGCGTTGTGCTCCGTTGTGCATGTGATCACTATTGACTGGAACCGACCAACTAAGTAACTAGATGCTTCCCAGTAGGTATGACTCATGTGTTTACACGGTGAGATAGTTTATTGTGCCGGCCTGGCCGATAAACACAAGTGGGATTAACTGAAGGGCAGAGAGATAAATGGCTTGGTGAGCCTCGCCTTTCTTGTCTCTCGCTCTTTGATCATCGGACCAGTGTGCGGCTGTCTTGCTTGTTCTGTGCCTCAATTTAAAGGCTACACTACCGGTGGGATGTGGACTGTGTCGCTGTAAGTTGAGGTCCCTTTAAGACTTCTCTGGAGCTGGGGACTGGCGGTTGGTGACCTGGCTGACAGTTGATGACCTGCCTTGTGATTGGCTGCTGTGCTGACATAGCCTAGCTCTCTCTATAAATAGAGGAAGATCTGGCAGCAGACTAGACTTGAAGGACTGCTAGTCTCTCACAACTCGCTCTCACGGGAGTGAGTTGCACTGAGCCATTTGTAGTGCTTTATAATTTAACCGTTCATTTCTTGTATTATATATCTATCTGTATATGACTTAACAGTTTATTTCTTGTTATATATCTAATTATCTTTATAAATAAATATATTAAATTATCAGCAATTTGGTTTTATCTCTCTAGAGAACCCTAACACACACAGGTTAGGCAGAGATTATTGAACACAAATGCTACTATCGCAAAATGAACTCTAATAATGTTTTTAAACCTTGTGGTAAAATACATACGACAAAACGTTTGCCATCTTCACAGATTTCCCATGTATACTTCAGTGACACTAGTGACATTCACTGAGCTCCCCGGCTCTCAGCAGAAGGTGCTGGTCATCCCAGCCAGAAACTCAGGGCCCCCACCCCGCCCCCTCCACACTGGAAACCACCATGCAGGTGCCCGTTCTACCTATTTTGTATCAGTGAAATCACCCGGTATTCATCCTTCTGTGCTCACTTATTTCCGTCAGCATGGTGTGTTCAAGGTTACCTAAGCTCGAGACCCGCTGACATCAAGTCGATGCCAGCTTGCATAAATCCTCTAGGACAGGGCAGAGCTGCCCGTGCGTTCCTTGAGGCTGGCACTCTACAGGAAGAGGGTAGTTTGGTGGGTTCCATCTGCTGCCCTTGGAGGGAACAGCCTGACTCAGAACCACTAGGCCACCTGGTCTCCTGCTGACCTCCTTTTTCTGCATCCCACAGTGGCTGTTAGGGAGGTTCAAGAGGTTCGTGAAAAAATGGAATGCAAAGATCATGGACTATTTCCACAGACTTTCTGAAGCCCCTCTCCGGCAGGGCACATTCTGTCTAGCCATTCGTCTGTTGACGGGAACGTGGCTATGCCCTTCCCTCGTGTGTGTGTGTGTGTGTGTGTGTGTGTGTGTGTGTGTGTGAACATCGGTGCAGTGAATATTGGGACACACATGTCAGCGTGAGTCCCTGCTCCTAAGTCTTTTGCGGGTCGATCTGGGAGCAGAGCACCTGGGTCCTGTGGTCACTTGAAGCTGAACGTCTTGAGGAATCATCTTTTTCGCAGTTGCTGTGCCAAGCAGGAGAGGCGGGTGCTGATTGTTCCACACCCTCACCGACGGGCTGTTCCTGATTCTCTGATTATGGTCATCGTGGTGGAGCGGGGGTGGGGTGGGGGGTGTGGGGGCCATCAGGCCTGCTCTGACTCTCTATGGAGAGCACAGGAAACCAGCCTGTCCGGCCCACCCTCACAACTGTTGAGCCCCAGTTGCAGCTACTGGGCCACTCCAGCTCCTTGGGGACCTTCCTCCTTCCCCCCCGACCTTCTACTTTACCGAGCACGACGTCCTTCTTCTGACGAAGTGCGCGAACAGAACCCACCGCTTTTGCCCCCTTGCCAGGAGCATTCTGGCTGTGGTCCAGCCATCAGGCCTGTCTGTTCCTGGGCGGTCAGGGAACTCCAGTCTTCTTCGCCAGCACTCTCGCTCACATGCCTTAATTCTTCTTCAGTCCCCCTTCCTCAGTGCGCAACTTCCACATGCCTCTGAGGGGGCTGAAAATGCCACGCCGGGCCAGCCTAGGGGTGTGAAGAGGCCACTCACTGTGGAGTGGTCTGCTGTCCCTCGAGGACGAGGGATTTTCAGCATCATTTCCAGTGGCACTGGCCACTTGGGTGCCCTATGGTGAAACGTCTGTTTTAAGTTCGTTACCTCCTTCGTGATTGGGTTTTCTCTTTATCGCTGAGCTGTGCGTTCGGGATAGGAAACGGCTGCCAGAGCCACGGCTCCTCCAGCCTCTCCCCCATTCCTCCACGCTCTCAGTGCCTCCCTGGTCCAGTTGTGAGGAAGCCTCGGCGGGACGACTTTCCCTTTTGTTGCCTGTGCTTGTGGTAGTTCCTCTAAACAAGACCCTGCAGGCCCCCCCCGCCCCGCCCCTGTGCTGTATGCACACAGTTCTGTGCTTGCAGTCTTAAAATTAGGTCCTCGTTCTATTTTGAATTAATTTTCACCTGTGGTGTGAGTTCACAAGTAATTAAAATGTTATTTTATTTTGCTTAAAAAAAATTTACGAGGATCAGAAAATTTCTTACTGTTTTAATTTTTGATCCCCCCACCCCCCCTAATATCTGTTGTGATTTGAGTGAAAGTTTACAGTGCAGGTTCCCCAGCCAATAGTTCATATGCCTTTGGGATCCTGGCATTGCTTGTGACCCCATCCATGCAGCAGCTCCTTCTCCCCCCACCTCCACTCCCACGCCAGATTTCCTGTTCCCACGTGTGGCATAAGACTTTTCAAAGCTGGAAAGCCCAGCCTGTCCCCAGTACTCTCTGTGACTTCTCTTCAGGCTGTTTGTGAATACGCTCAATGGAGACCCATCAGAGTTAAGTAATACGCTTACATGTGTGTCCCATATTAAAACTTGCTGGCATGGTTTTTCTGCTTGAAATAGTGGATTAGGACAAGAACAGGGTCATGGTAATTCCGTGGGAGACCTGGGATCAATGACAGGCCAGGGTACACGAAGAGCAGTCACCATCATCTGCCAGGGGGAGTTTGCGTCTCATTTTGAGACTGAGCGCATTTCAGCAGCGCTTCCTGACCATGACAGACAGCTAGGAGGAAAGACTTGCCACTCCCTTTCTGAAAAATCGGTCAATGAAAACCCTGCAGCTTGCAGTGGCCGGAGCCCTGTGCGCCAGGGCCTGTCTCCGTGGAAGCCAGCGACAACCCAAGGCGCAGACGGTGCACGGTAGGCAGAGGGACAGCAGGAGCAAAGCTTCATGGGAAAGGCATGCCGCCATGAAGGGGGCTGCAAGATGGACATCGATCCTGAAAGATGCAGGCTGGTCGTCTACGTCCCTGGGTAAGGACACCACTCGTGGTGAAGTGGAGGGCAGTGAAAGAGAGGAAGGGTCTCAATGGGATGGACTGAGAATGGGCTCGGGCTTTGGAACGACAGCGAGGGTGGCACAGAACCACGCATTACTGCTCGTTCTGTTGTGTGCAGGGTTGACAGGGGCCATGCCCAACTCAGTGGCACCCAACGCCAGCACTAGGGTGAGCTCCAAGCACCATCCAGTCTGGGCAAAGATGGCAGCTTGGGGGCAAGCGCAAAGGCTGGTGTCCTTCTCACGAGCGATGGGCGTCCATGGGCATCGCTGGTGCTGCCCTGGAAGCCTCGGGTGGGAGCCGGCAAAGAGCATGGCAGTGAAGCTCCTCCGACGTCCCCAGCCCCGGGAGGGGGGAAGAGCCACCGCTTTCAGTTGGGCACGCATGATGGCCGTTTCCTCACTGCGCTGCAAATAAAACAGGCCAGGGAAAAAGATTTACTTAGAGATGTGAGCCGACGCCAAGTGTGAGGGCCAACCAGCTTACTGGTGGCTGGAAACGGGGTAGATTCATGGGCTGGAGGTGCAGCTGGCTCACCAGGTGAAGGCGGCTTGGCTGTGGCAGGGTGTACGGGGTATAGCTTCCTGTCTCGCCCACACCTCTTCTGTTTCTGCTGTTTTTCCCTTGCTCCTGAAGAAAACAAAATGAAAGCCTACAGGGAAGTATGAGGCAATTTTATGGCCATGGTACTAGTTAGGAATCCGTCTGAATGAAGTTGGGATGTTTGGAATGGAGGTGGGACATAGTATCCAACTGATGAATTTGATATAGCAAGTGTACGCCATAGTCTTTTTAAAAACAGGTTAATAAATAATGTTATTGCGGGCTCATACAATCCAAACATCAATTGTATCAAGCACATTTGTACATATGTTGCCATCATCATTTCCAAAACATTTTCTTTCTACTTGAGCTCTTGGTCTCAGCCCCGCCCCCTGCCCCCCACCCCCAATCCAGTTCCTCTTAGTTTCTTTCTTTTTTTCCAACATCATTTTATTGGGGCTCTTACAACTCATCACAATCCATCAATCCATCCATTGTGTCAAGCACATTTGTGCATTTGTTGCCATCATCATTCTCAAAACATTTGCTTTCTGCTTGAGCCCTTGGCATCAGCTCCTCATTTTTTCCCCTCCCTCCTTGGCCCCCCTCCCTCATGAACCCTTGATAATTTATAAATTATTATTATTTTGTCATATCTTACCCACTCCTTTCACCCACTTTTCTGTTGTCCATCCCCCAGGGAGGAGGTTATATGTAGATCCTGTAATCGGTTCCCCCTTTCCATCCCTTCTCCCTCCACCCTCCTGATATCACCATTCTCAGTACTGGTCCTAAAGGGGTCATCTGTCCTGGATTCCCTGTGTTTTCAGTTCCTATCTGTACCAGTGTACACATCGTCTGGTCTAGCCGGATTTGTAAGGTAGAATTCGGATCATGATAGGGGGTGGGGGAAGCTTATTATCATGTGTTATGGATTGGATTGTGCCCCCTTCCTCATTCCAAATTTATGTCAAGTCCTAACCCTGGACACTGTGAATATGACCTTGCTTGGACATAAAGTCCTTGAAGATGCTATCAGTTAGGTTTTGTCACAGGCTGGGTTCTCTGAGAAGCAAAACTAGTGATGCATATATACGAGTGTATGTTTATACATGTATGCATATATATATATATTTACATCCTATACATTTCTATCAAGTCGTGGCTCACGTGGCTGTGGACGTGTCCAAGTCCAAGTCTATGGGTCAGGTGTTAAGTTGGAGGCATCTCCTGATTCGGGCAGCTGTGGGGGCTGATGATTCACAGGAAGATCACAGGCTGCTGGCTGCAGTGGAGGATGAATCCAAGGCCGGCAGGGCATTTGACTGATGACTCCCAGGATGGGCAGGCAACATGGCAGGCTGAGCGATCAAGTCCAAAGAACCGAAGATCAATGAGCCAGCGGCAGGATCACAACCCAGTAAAAGCAAGCCAGCTTTTCCATAGGCCACACCTCTGAGGGAACGTAATTGCCCCAAGGCTGTGCCTCGAGTAAGGGTGCTGCAGTTCACGCTAAGTGTACCCCATCATGGAGGCTTACAGCTGATGGACTGACTGTGGTAGGTGTTAGGTCAGGTGACAGGGGGTTAACTGCCAAGTCACCAAGACTCCTAGCCCAGCCAAGTTGATTCAAAGCATAACTATCTCAAGTTGGCATGCAGACATTATGGGGTGTGGTGGGTTTCAATGCAGTCTGACTCATGTTCTTATAAAAGCGGGGGGAAGTAGGGACATCTAGAGGGAAGATGGAGACCAAGATTGGATCAAGGCAACTACAAGTTAAGGGAGGCCCGGGGCTACCAGAAGCTTGGAGAGACAAGGAGCCATCTTCTCCTAGAGAAGTTGGAGAGAACATGACCTGTCCACACTCTGGCTTCAGACCAATAACTTCTAGAACTGTGAGCCCATACAGCTCAGTCCTTTATAAACCACCAAGTTGTGGGGCTGTGTGATGGCGGCCCTAGGGGGCAGATGCTCCACGATTCTCACAGATGTGGTTGTTGGCTGCTGTCGAGTCCCTCCCCGCTCACAACATGCACAACAGAAGGAAACGCTGCCCGGTCCTGCGCTGTCCTCACAGTTGCTGTAGCCTCCATGTCCATTTTGCTCACCGAGAGAATGATGCCCCTCCACTTTGACCAAGCATGCTGTCCTTCTCCAGGGACTTTCTGAAAACATGTCCAAAATGCTTCTTGTAGCCCAGAATTGTTCCTTCTTCGCTCAGTCCATGGTCTAGTTACTGTTCGATTCAGGGAAGATTCAATAGGGATAAGTCAGGCCAGCAGGAGCTGCAGAGTTATGCTCAATAAGAGATAGGAAACACACGAAGTTAACCTTGGGGAGGCAGGTGCACGCATGGGAGAAAGTCAAGACTGACAGCCACTGAATTGTGCCTACTGTTGGCTCACGCCCTGGAACAGGCTCAACCCAGAACCAGTTGCCACTTCCACCACGTGATGGCGCCACAGCAACAAAGACCTGGGCTCCACTGTGGTTCCAGTGGCTCAAGTCTGGGAAGTCGATCAGGGACTTTTCTTCTCAGGGAACTCTGGTAGAAGCGAGCCTCCAGCCTTTCAATTAGCAGCCAAATGCCTTAGCCCTTGGTGCCTGGTAACAAAGCAACCACCTTTCACTTTATTCAAGATGCCCCCCCCTTTAGTGGGGGCTCTGGACTGAGGAAGGAAAAGAGGCTATGGGTCCCAGAGAAAACCAACAGGCAGGCGCAGGCCAGACGGCTCTCAGGTAAGAGGCTCAGGTCCCCAGAAGGTGCTCCCTGTGGTGTGCTGGAAGTTCCCAGGTAGTGGTGATGTGAACATTCACAGTGTGTACCCAGTATAAGTGCCGGACATGTAACCACGATGTGCCCGACCCAGTGTCCAGCAAATTCACAGGAATGCCAAAGGTGTGAGAGAGAGCCTCTCCTGAGCTTGGCCGAATGAAGGTGAAAGATACAAAGGTACCATTTCTGGTCACTCCACCTTCCGTAGGACAAGGTGCGGGTCGATTGTTCCTGATCGTGTTTTATACTTGGCCTGGCTGTTGTCAAGGAGTGGCTGGTTGGTCTGTGGGCTCCCTAGATGACTTTCCACTGCCTGTGTTTTGATACAATGCTCCCCATTCCACCATGGGTTAGGGCTGCCCTATGTGCCAAGACCCAGGCTGATAAAATCTCGAGTTTGGATGCATATCCTGGGAATGTTCTAGGCCCTGAAAGGACCTTGAATCTGCACGAAGGTGAAAAAATCTCAAAATTCACGGCCGTGATGTTGATTAGGTTTCAAATATATTTAGTATCAAATATATATATTTTAGGTTTGCCTGTTAATTTTGCTTGTTAATTCAAAAGATAGTTTGGAGTCTCTCATTACAGGCACCATTAAAAACCCGAACCAAACTCACCGCCATTGAATCATTGCTGACTCATAGCGACCCCTGTGGGTTTCTGGGAATGTAACTGCTGACGGGAGTAGAAAGTCCAGTCTTTCTCTCACGGAGCTGCTGGTGGGTTTGAACTTCCGACCATGTGGATTGCAGCTCAGTACGTAACCATTACATCACCAGGGCATGAAGCTAGACACCTACTAAATATTTGAAGATGGTACTGTGGTTTGGGTGAAAGTTGGCAGAAAAAGGTAGTTTCTCATCAGCAATAGGTGCACATTCTGCTTCCTGATTTTGGCTGCAATCCTCTCACTGCCACGGCCCTTTCCCCATTGCCTCTCTGGCTTCCTGTTTCCATTTGCCCTGCCTGTATTCTGAGCTTTGTTGATGGTCCCGAGGGATGCACTTCTCTTGGGTGGGGAGCCTTGGTGAGCCTGCCTTTTGTTGGGCTAAAGTGGACCTCCAGGAGTAAGTGCAGTTCCAGGTTTGAAGGGTTTGAGCTCTGTAGACAAGTCTCTCACAGACCGGTAACTCTGGTCTTCTTTTGTTTTTGTTTTTCTTCTTCAATTTTTCCCCAACAATTCCATTGGCATATAATTCACATATCATACAATTCAGTAGTTCAATCACATCAAGAAGAGCTGTACAATCATCACCACAATCAGTTTGAGAACAACTTCTTCGTTCTTGTGCTCGTCGTTATTAGCTCCCCGTTGCCACCACCCCCCAATCGCCCCTGCCATTCTCCAAGGAGCCTTTAATTCAGGTGCTGTCTCTATAGTTCACCTGTCCTGGATTTCATATACAGAAAAGCATGAAAACAAACGAAACTGAGAGCAATAACAAAGTAAAGCAGATGCAAACCGCCATCAGCGAGAAAGCAGACCCCCCTGAGGTGGCTGTTTTATGTGTTTCTCTGACTCTGCTTAGGGCCTCTGTCGCCACCGCATTAGACTGGCCAGTAGTGGTAGCTTTTTGGTTTTCTGGTTTCAGGCCATGGTCATGTGGCCCATTAGTCCTTGGGACTCATTTTGTTCCTTGCAATGGTTGTGTCTTAGATGGGCACACTCAAGCCTTCAAGACCTCAGTTGATACTCACCAAACTAGGATGAAGAGCATTGTCTTTCATGGGCTGTTAGGTCAGATGACCCAGATGGCCCTAAGCCTTCAGGCTCCACCAATGACTCTCAAGGTGTTTGGATAAAAGGTAAATGTAATTTTCACCCTGTGTGCTCTACGGTACTCAAATACCTGGATGTATTTACAGTTGTATCAATATGTAGGTAGCAGTATCTTCTGCCAGACCCGCTTTGTTGGTGGGTGTACTCCCATATGCCAACCCACACCTGTCCAACTTGCATACCCACCTACATGTATCCATTCATAAATGCTTGTCTGTTACGCCTGTGTTGCAGGATTGTGTGTGTCATAGTATTCACCACTGTGGACTTGAACTCTTGCTCCATCCTGCCCAGCATCTTCCTTGACCCCTTATTGTGTATCACCGATCCCTTCACCTGTGTCCGAGGTAACCATGTCCACTCTCTAGTTAGTCAACTCCCCTCCCTCCTCCCTCCTCCCTCCTCATTTCTGACAATCATCAAAAAGGTTTCTCTTGGTGTATAAAGCTTTCCTTGAGTTTTGATGAGCATAGTCTCATACAGTCTTTGTCCTTTTGGGATCGACTTAATTTATTCAGCATCATGACCTCCGGGTTCAAGCATCTCGTGATGTTTGGGGGACCCATTGTTTCATGTTGGGTGGTATTCCATTGGGTGTGTGTACTCGTTTATCTAGTCATCAGCTGATGAACACTTTGTTGTTCCTATTTGTCCACCATTGTGAATGGTGCTGCAATGAGTGTGGGCATGCATATATCTATTGGTAACAAAGCGTAGCCAGAGTGCTCCTTAGAGGCAAGGATGGTGAGGCTTCACCTTACATACGTTGAACATGCTGTCAGGAGAGACCAGTCCCTGGAGAAGGGCATCATGCCTGGTCAAGTGGAGGGCAGCCAGGGAGAAGGCCTCCAAGGAGCAGATGGGCATGGTGACTGCAACAATGGGCTCGGGCACAGGCACAATGGTGAGGATGGTGCAGGACAGGGCAGTGCTTCGTGCTGTTGAGCATAAGGCCATGATGCTTTGAACTGACTCGATGGCACCTAACAGCACCATTCGAGTCATGGCTCTTACTTTTCCAGGCGACGTACCCAGCCGTGGGATTGCAGAATCATACCATAGCTCTCGTTCTAACTTTCCAAGGAAGCACCGTAGCATTTCCCTAGGTGGTTCTGCCACCAATCCCGCCAACAGTGGGTGAGGGTTCCGATCTTCCCACACCCCTGCCCGAATCTTCCGTTTTCGACTTTGTTTTTTATCATCACTATTATTGCAGAGTGAGATGATCACTCGCTCTTGAATGCTGTTGAGTAACAGTGCTGGTAACGGCATGCTGTCTGCTTCCTGTTCTCAGTGGGGCGTGTTGCAGTCCCGTCCCGTTGGGAACTATTTTGGCTGTTGTTTTGTGGATGAACCCTTAATGATGTGAAGGAATTTATTCTTCTTCTCCCACCCCCTATTTTGCTGGGAGTTTTAATTGGGAAGTGGGGTTGGATTTTCTTAAATGCTTTTCAACAATATATTTATATGGTCATGTGGTACCTTTCCTTTTATTTATTTAGATAGTGGAGTACATTGATGAATTTATAAGGCTGAATCGTCCTTACATATCTGGTGTGAATCTCACGTGGACAAGTGGTATTATTATTTTTATGTATTGTTGGAATTTCATAGGCTAGGTTTTGTTAAGAATTTTGGCATGTATAGTCACAATTTTCTTTTTGGGGGTGATTTTGCCTGGTTTGGGTATCAGGTTATATTTGTTTCATACAGTGAATTTGTATTATTATTATTCTTTTAAATGTTCTGACATAATTGGAATGGAATTGGTGTCAGTTCTTCTTTAAATGTTGGGTAAAGTTCTCCCTCGAAGCAATCTGGGCCAGGACCTTTATTTTGGTTGGGAGTTTATAAAATATTTTTTATAACCTTTAATTTCTTCTTTAGTTACTGATCTGTTCAAATTTTCTACCCCAGTATGTGCTAGTTTAGGAAAGTAATGGGTTCCTAGAGCATTATCTGTTTCTTCTAAGTTTTCAAATTTCCTGGAGCATAGTTCTTTATAGTATTTTGTTATTATTTTTTTCCCCA
Organism: Echinops telfairi; assembly: GCF_000313985.2. Lineage (NCBI taxonomy): Eukaryota > Metazoa > Chordata > Mammalia > Afrosoricida > Tenrecidae > Echinops > Echinops telfairi. The sequence continues at coordinate 2,784,365 of NW_022107431.1, forward strand.
TTGGTTTGATTGCAATATTACTCATTTGTGTTAGGCCCGGTTGACTGGAGAAACAAATCCAGAGACACTCATATGTGTGTAAGAGAGAGCTTTCTATCAAACAGTAATTGTACATTGAGAAAACATCCCAGCCCAGTCTAGATCAAGTCCATAGTCTGATGTTAGCCTATATGTCTGATAATAGTCCATAAATTCCTCTTCAGACTCATGCAGCACATGCAATGATGCAGAATGCTGGAAGATCGCAGGCTGGTGGGTGAAAAGTCTTATGAATCCAATGGTTGTTGAAGCATCTGACTACTGTGTGGGTCTCCACGTGGCTCCTCCAGCTCTCTGAGTGTGGCTCCTCAACAGGAAGATGAAGACAGCGAGAGGGGAAGTTCCCAGAATCCTCATGAGTAGGCCACGCCCACAAGGAGGCATCATCAGGCTATGACCTGATTCACAAGCTAGACTCCACCCCTACACTTATTTATCAAGTTGACATGAAATTACATAACGACCACACCCTTTCATCTCTTATTTGTGGTATTTGAATCTTCTCTCTCTTTTATCTTCTTAATTTGGATAGTGGTTTGGCAATTTTATTAGTTCTTTTGAAAAGCCCACTTCTAATCTTATTGATTCTATTGTTTAGGTGATTTATTGCTGCTTGAACCTTTCTTATTTTCTTTATTCTGTTGCGGGTATTTTCTCTGCTCATTTTCTATTTGCTGGAGTTTTAGGGTTAAGGTGTTGGTTTTGACTCTCTCCTTTTGGATTTGTGCATGTGTTGCTACAAACTGCCATCTAAGTGGTGTTTTGCTGTATCCCAAAGTTGTTTTTTTTAAATCATTTTATTGGGGGCTCGTACAACTCTTATCACAGTCCATACATCCATCCATTGTGTCAAGCACATTTGTGCATTTGTTTTTGTGTGTTGCATTTTCATTCTTGTTTAGTTCTAGGAATTATTTAAAATTTTATTTTCTATTTCTTCTATTATCCAGTGATTTTAAAACAAAAGTGCTATTCTATTTCCAAGTATTTGATCACCCCTGCCCCACCCATTCTTCCTGTTATTGGTTTCTACTTTTAGAGCGTGGTAGTCCAAGTAGGTGCTTTGTATTATTTCAGTGTTTTTTAAATTTATTGAAGCTTTCTTTGTGCCCTGAAATGGTTTGTTATTGAGAATATTCCTATTTTTGTTTTATGGATTCCTTTGCATATGTCTATGGGATGAGGTTGGTTGATTGAGCTGTTTAGGTAGGCCTTACGTATCTTTAGTGTTTCTTTCTAGCTCTGTCCTTCCTCGAAAGTGACGCGTTGATGCTCCCTACTCTTACTGTGGTGTTGTCTCTTGTCCGGTTCAGTTCTGCTAAAGCTTGTTTTATGTATTTTGGGCATCTTCCTTGGGTGCAGAGAGATGTATTATGGCTATGTCTTCTTGCTGTGTTGACTTGTTAATGACCAGATAATTCCCTTTTTTAAAGATCTCATGCTGGATTTTGTCTTAAAGCCTATTTTATCCGAGATCAATATTGACACTGTTGTTCTTTTTTGGCTGAGGTTTGCTTGATTTATTCTTTTCCATTTATTGATTATTTTTAATCTTCATGTTATAATGTGTCTCTTGTAGGTAGAATATTGGTGTCTCATGATTTCTTATTCAATCTGCCGCTCTGTCTCCTTACTGGTGTGTTTGATCACACCCCGTGTTATTATTGATAGGTACGAATTTACCGCTGCCATTTTGTTACTCCTTTTTATGGTACTGACTGCTTAGTTGTTACAAATGCTTTTTGGACTGTTGTATTAGTTTATATTTTTTCTTTTAATATCCTTCGTTAATTTGACATTGTGTTTACTGAGTCTTCATGATTTTCTTACTTTTCTTTTAAATTAAAAAGCTTTCTTTGTGGTTACCTTGGAATTTACTTGAACCTTCCCAGGCTTACAACGGTCCTTCTCTCTGGTCATTGCGTCACTGTCCTCTCCTGATGGACATTCTGAAATGACCTTCTGCATCTCCTCTCCTTGTTTTAGAGTTGTTGTCACTCAACGGTTGACATGGCTAGTTTTCTGCTTTCAGTCTTGCGTGTGTCGTGGTGGTGCTAAGGGGACACGGAGTTAGTTCCAGCTCACAGCAGCCCTACGTCCAGCAGGACAATTGCTATCTGCTTGTGCACCAGCACCACGATGTTGCTATGCTTGAAGCCCATTGTTCCAGCCACGTCGCCAGCCAGCTCACTGAGAATCTTCCTCTGTTTGCGGACCCCCTGCTTTCCTGAGCATGATGTCCTCAGCCTGGGACTGGCTCCTCCTGAAACAGGTCCCCGTGTGTGAGATAAAGTGTCGCCTTCCTCACTTCTAAGGACTGTTCGCCCTGTGCTTCTCCCAAGAGAAATGAGCTCGTGCTTTAGGCAGTCAGCGGTATAGTCTGTAGCTTCACCACGACTGTTATTTAGATGTGTTGACGCTCCCTCGACATCCCTTGCTCACGATGAGTCTTGTAGCTTTATTTTAAACTCCGGATTGGTTTCCGGGTGATGTCAGTTGTCTGAACTTCCAGGTGGGGTCTGAGGTTGTTGGCTCTCTATCTTAAGGGACTCCTTTAGTATTTTTCATAATGTTGGTTTGGTTTTTTACAAACCCCTTAATTTCTCCTTATCTGGAAATGCTCTAATTTGCCATCATTTTTGAGGGACAGTACTGCTGGATATACAATTTTGGGGTAGTGCTTTTTTTCCTTTTACATTAGCCAGTTTCCTTGCAGCCTTCATGGCTTTTACTAAGAAACCAGAGTTTAGTTTATTGGCTCACCTTTGTAGGTAGCATTTCATTCTCCCGAGCTGATACTCTGTCGATGATTTTGGAAGGTGTCGTTGCTGTTTCCTCCTCTTCCTTGCTGGAATTCCGACTACACAGACAGTGCTTCTCCTGGAGATGTGCCGCATCCATAACTCTTAGGCTTTGCTTACTTTTTCTTTATTCTTTTTTTTGTATTTGTTCCTATCACAGGCTGATATCAAGGGATTTATGTTCCAGTTCATTAATCCGACTTCCACTGATTCAATTCTACTCCTTTGTCTTTCCAATGTTAACCTAACTCTTACATTTTAGCATTATTCTTCTAATGGTCTCCTTGCTGTTTTGCAATGTTGTAATTTTGTTCTTGTATTGGTTTCTTGCATCCAACTAGAGTGTTGTCTGTATTTTCCTTGATTTGTCCATGCTCCCCTTGATCTTTCGACTGTCCCTAGACCCACATCTTCAGAATTATTTATCACGTAGTTCCATGACCATTTCCCCCCTGTGGACGTTTTCCAGTTCTTTATCTTGAACACCTGCTGGAGCTGCCTCGCCCTGCTTCTGTAGATGCTTTGGTATTAGCTGCTGTTTCTGAGGTGTTGCAATGTTATTTGTTATCTATTCATTCATTATACGTCAGTTTGCTGTGCTCTGACTTTTTATGATGCTTTGTTTTGATGGGTCCTGTGGGTGGGACAGGTAGGCTACTCCCCTCCTAGTCTGGCCACGCAGTCTCACCTCCTCACTGCAGGCACAGAAGTAGATGGCATGTGGACATTCCCATGGAATGCTGAGGAGAGTGACAGGGAAGCTGAAAGGGGATTCTTCCTCCAGCTATGAAGAGCCTTCCCCTAGAGCTGGCACCTTGACTTTGAACTTGCAGCCTTGCAAACTGTGAGAAAGCAAGCTCCCATTTGTGAAAGCCATCTACTTGGGGCATGTCTGTCACACTGGCACTAGGCCTTTCATGCTTTGGATATATTTCATCTCCACATACGTTGAACGTATTCTCAGGGAAGACGGGAACCATGGGGGCGCAGTGGTTGTGCACTGGGCTGCGATCCACATGGTTGGACCAGCTGCTTCTCGGGAGAAAGACAGGGCTTCTAGTCCCATCCACAGTCACTGTCTCAAAAGTCCCCTGGGGGGGTCGCTGTGAATAAGTTAAGAGAGGCATCCTAGAGAAGGACATCATGCTGGGAGACACGTGTGAAAACATGGAAAGGCAGCAAAAACATTTCAAGTACCCTGGTTTATTCTAAACAATTGTCATGGCTGTACAAAAGTTTTGTGTACAAAGTCAAAGCTCACTGCTGTGAGTCAATTCTGATGAACAGCAACGGGAGAGGCGAGAGCAAAGCTTCCCTGGGGCGTTTCTCAGGCAGTACGTTTCACGGAAGCAGACTGCCACGTCTCTCTCCCACGGAGCAGCTGGTGGGTTTGAATCACCAACCAGTTAGCAGCAAGTGCGTTAACCCTGAGCCAGATGCACCATTTACGTGGCTTCCTGCCGACGGCGTGGATGGACTTCGTTTCCCGTTTTCCGAAGTTACACACAGTGCCGTGCTTTGTGTATACCAAGGTTGTTCATCTCTAAATAGGATTTCATTTCCCATCTCTTCTAGTCTGCTCCACATTCCTTAGGGGCCTAGTTATCCATCATAAGTGTATGCTCCCAAGTTCTCTGCGTCAGGTGGGAATTCCGTGGTCCTTGGCCCATCTGTATACATCAGGACATCGTTCTACCTTGTTCATGGTTCAGTCCCTCATAAGGGGCCTGGGACCATGTTTCCACACAGTTCCCTCCCTGAAGAAAGCCCAGATGGGTTCTTCTGGGATCCCTCTGCGGCCTGAAGATGTCCAAGGACGTGGTGGTCTCAAGACCACCAGTGCCCAGGGCACCCATAGCTGCAGCTCTTCAAAGCTTAGTCACAATTCAGACAAAGCCAGCTTTATTCAATTATTTCGTGAAAAACACCTGCACCTGTGTAAACTAGATCAACCAAGGGACATAACCAGAATCCTCCTGAGAAGCAAAAGTGATGAGGTTGCTTGTTTGGGCGATATCTTCAGGAAAGACCAATCTGTAGAAAGGAGATTGTGTTTGGTCAAGTAGAGGGTCCCTGAAAATGGGAACCTCCCTCCATGAGATAGATTAGCCGAGTGACCAAATTTACCAACCGCGGTGAGCGTGGTGCAGGGCCAGACAAGGCGTCACTGATTCAGAGCCTAGCTAATGATCTGCCATGATTCAGAGTCTAGCCAACATCGTGGGACCAAGAACCTATGTAGCACAGCCATTTTAATGGCCATGTCTAGAACGATGTGGCCTGATCGTCTCTTTATTTGAGTTGGAGACTTAGCCATGTTGCCACCTGTGATTCAGAGATGCTCATAAATGTCCATGGCCTCTGTACCCCTGTTGACCAGCGGTGCAGAGGGGTAAGCGTCAGGCTGCTAACACACCAGCCACTGCATGGGAGAAAGACGGGGCTGTCTGCTCCTGGGGAGTTACAGTCTCAGAGGCTCTCTGGGCAGTTCTCCTCTGCCATGCAGGTCCCCGTGAGTCAGAAAGAACTCTAGGGGAGTGGGTAGGCTCTTGGTTTCAGCCCCTGCTATTGTGTTCATATGATCCAATTCTCCTTCTGAGCTTGCTTGGTTTTTATCTTTTGGGGAAGAGCTCATTCCACGGCCCCATTTTGGGGCTCTGAGACTGTCAACCTTTCTGGGCTACAGAGAATCTCATCTTTCTCCCAGGGAACACCTGGTGGTTTTGAACTGCTGACCCTGCCGTTAGCAGTCAAACCTACAGCAGGTCTGAACAGGGACTGGGCCCACTCCTCCTATGAATACTTCTTCCTTAAGTCGTTAGAAGTGTCGCTTGGAGGCCTAAGAAAGGATCGCTTAGACAAGCTTCCTTTTCCTATGTGAGCTAATTGTGGGTGAAACATGAGACTGAATTTCAATCCAAAGTTGTCTGAAGAGTCAGGGAAAATCTTCACCACCCTTGAAATGTCTCGGGAGGAAATCTCCCCTGTGTATTAGCAGCGGGCAAGACAGACGGTGCGGAGTGAAGGGCACACACTCTGACTCCCAGCTGAGATGGCCACCTCTGGTCCTCTGACAAGAGGGCACACAGGACAACAAGAAGATGGGCTGAGGCCCTGGCAGGTGCCATCGGGCCACCTGCAGGACTAGACAAGCGACAGCAGGAGGTGGGCTGGCTTCTCCAGCAGCTCTCTGGAGGCTACTGGTGGTGGTGGTGGTGGTGGTGGTGGATCCCAAGGCTTCAGGGGTAACACACAGGACAAGGCAGCACCACCCAGAGCAGGGCTACAGATACTGGGGTGATCACCTCTTAACTTTGTAGGAGAAGAACTGAGGGCTCTCTCAACACTCATATAAATGATTCCTGATGATACAGACTGCAGTTAGCTCTGACCAGGCCCCCTCTCAGATTGCTGTAGGGGTCTCACTCCCCACGCCTGTTCCCTGCAAGAAGAGCCCTAGTGGCTCAGTGGTTAAGGCCACAAGAGAGAGGGAGACTCCTTTGGAGTTTGGTACCACATGCCCCGGGCCATCGAGCTCACTTCCCTCCCAGCCACCTCCCTCACTCATACTCTCTCTCTCTCTCTTTCACACACACACACACACACACACACACACACACACACACACACACCTTTTCTTTCCTTGGGACCGACTCCCTCCCACTCTCCCCTTCTTCCCTACTCTGCCAAGGGCCCTCTCACCCTTTAAAGACTCAACGCAGATGACCTCCCCCCAAGGACATCCCTGTCCCTCTTTGCCAGCAGTGCCTCCTTTCTGGGGACAACTTTGCACACGCCTTTGGGGGTCCTTTCCACATTGTGCCGTGGTCTTGGTGCACCGCCTGTGTCGGCTCCCAGGCTTAAGGAAAGGTGTGGGTCTTATCCATCTTTGGGGTTTCATGGAAGCAGTGTCTGATGTACAGTTCTCTTCTTTGGCTCTGGATTCGCCACCTTCATGGATGTTTCCCCTTGGGGAGGTCATTTGGCCACGCCTCCTGCGGGTACAAGCCATGGCGACCAGGCACAGGGGAGTCTCTGGCAGAAAAAGCCGTGAAGCACTCTGCCACTAACCGAAAGGTTGGCGGTTCAAACCCACTCAGAGCTGCCTCGGAAGAAAGGACTGGTGACCTGGTTTCAAGAGACCCCAGCTCTTGAAAACCAGCCCATGGAGCTCGGCCATCCTCTGACCCCCATAAGCTCCCCAGCCAGGGTTGTTGATAAGGGAGACAGTGTTTCTTGCCCTGCCCCCTCCTGCTACTCCAGGGTGATGGCGTGAGAGGAGCCGGCTCCCTCAGGGTCCCGTGTGAGGGCCTCGCTGCCAGGGCCATCCCCACGCGGCGAGCCCACATGTGCGGAGTAGGACTGCGCCCGCACAGCGCTGTCAGGGCTGTGACCTCCTGGACTGCGAAGGCCCGTGCCCTGTGGGCGGGTCTTAACCGCCAGCCTTTCCACTGGTTGTCGAGTGCCCTACCATTTCGACCTCCCGGGGGGAATCCACGATTAATACTAGTCTGGGTCAAGGTCACTGCTGGGTTTGGACCAATACCAATTTGGGAGGCTTTTGTGGCAGTGTAGAGAGAGGCTGGTGGGCCTAAGGTCACGCAGGAAAGCCCTGCAGGGCTGGGGACCTGCAGGGGTCCAGAGTCAACAGGGCACCCCGACTGTGCTCCAGTCAGGGCTGGTTGGAGCTGCCACCTGTGTATGGCAGCCCACCAGAGGGAGACATCTGGGCACAGTGTACCGGGCACAGCGTTCATCCCAGAAGTTGAGGGAGGGAAAGGGAAGCTGGAGGGGAGGTGGATGCTGGGGAGTCTCCTTTTCCCATTTGTTGTCCCAAAATTACTGGCGTGGGCAAGCTGGGTGGCAAGGCAGCAGCACCAGGCAAAAGACCAAACTCAATTAGTGGAGAGTCTACAGACAGACACCAGCCGTGGAAGACCCCCGGGGCCGTGGGGCCCTGCTGAACCTTCGCAGCAGGCACTTGTCATTCTGGGTGGAAAATGGCCCAATGGAGCCTGCCTCACGGCCCCGCCGCAGATGGCCACACCTCCCCGCGTGCTGTGGACACGCCATGCACACAGGGAGCCGCCCTTGGCCCGCCGTGCTGATGGGAACTGCCACTCTCTTTTCTCTGGTGTGCTACCTATTCTGAAATCTTGCATCGAGCTTTCATGGAGGTATTTCTGGGAGAAAGATGGGGCTCTCTACCCCTGTAAAGAGCGGCAGTCTCAGGCCGTTCTCCCCCGTCAGAACTGGCTTGACGGCAGTGAGTGTGAGCAGGGGCGCCTGCCAGAATACGGACTCCAGAAACCTGCACTGACAGAGCTGGACAGCCGGGCCCTTCGGCCGTGCAAACCCAGACTGGAATCAGTAAGGCTGGTCGAACCAGGACAATAGCCTTCGGGGGTCAGCCTTCGATTGTTTTGTCGTTGTGTGGCCCCCTTCAAGCTGGTTCCGACGCTTGGCGACCCTGTGCACAGCAGAAGAAGCACCGTCCGGTCTGTCTTCAGGTTCAAGCCCATTGTTGCTGCCACGGCGTCAACCCATCTCATTGAGGGCCTGGCTCGTCGTTCTCAGTGCCTCTCTGCTCTACCAAGAGGGGCGTCCTTCTCCGGGGACTGGGCTCTCCTGACACCATGCCCACAGCACACGAGACGAGCCTCTGCGTCCTGGCCTCTAAGGGGCAGTCTGGCTGGACTCCCTGCCTCTCAGACAGGTGTCTGTTCTCTCGGCAGTCCCTGGTGCCTTCATTAGTGACACGGGGGTTTGTAGGAATAGGTGAGCGGCGATGTTGCATTGTGGAACCTATGTCTTTGTTAGAGGTAGACATGGACGTTCCAGAAGTAATATCCAGTGATCTCCTTGCTTTGTGTCCCTGTGTCCCCCAAAGAGGTCTACAATGCTGGCTTGTGATGAACTGGGATGCCCCGATGATGCCCACATTCTGTTGGTCGGCCGAGCATGTGCTTTAGGCCGGGTGCATGCAAGGTAACTGAAGAGAGAGGGGCAGGTAGGATTGCGCCTGTGTAGGGCTGCTGCACCCCAAGCCCAAGCAGACATTTCTTTCGGGAGGGCTCTCTCTCACTCTGGATTGTGGAGACAGACTCTCATCCCTTGGTTCCCTGGTGGTCTTCATGTAGCACAGTGCCAATGTCTCCCATCGCAGTGGGCTCTTCTTCCCTACTCTGCTCCTTTTATGCTTCCTGGGCAGAGTGTTTAAAACACACCCTCTCCTAGGACCTCTCTGAATCAATACGAAAAGCCATTCCCAACGAGGGCCATGACCCCAAGGGTGTCATTGTTGATGCTAGCTGCCACCCAGTTGGTCCTGACTTATAGTAACTCTCTGCCCAACAGAGACACACTGCCCGGCTCTGCACCAGCCTCACGGCTGCTGACCTGCCCACTGACCTGCCCACTGTTGCAGCCACCGTGTGAACCCATCTCTTGGAGGATCTCCCTTCTTTCTTCTGACCCTCAACCTTACCAGGCACGATGACCTTCCCCAGGGACCGGTCCTTCCACAAGCCACAGGATTTACAACATGTAATTCCGGGACACAGAATTTAGTCCACGATACACCATCCTCTAAGAGCATAAAGTCCACAGCTCAGGAACTCTTCTCCTAAGTGGGTGTCCGGGGCCAAGGGAGCAGAGATGAAGGAGGAAGTCACCTTCCCTAGGGAGTTGAGACCAGCATCATCGAAGGGGTGACATTTGAGGAGTCAGGAGGAGGCATTGCAGAGGGAGGAAGGACGTCAGCAAGGTGAGGCGCTGTGAAGGGTGGTGCCTTGGGCCATGGACAGAGCTCCCGCACAGCTGGACCCGGTCTCGAGGGTGATGTGGGGACGAACTTTGCCTCTCCATGAACTTTAGGACCAGCCACATTTTCTGAACTATAGGACCTCACGACTCACTCTTTTTGTTCTTGCCTGCTTTCTTTTTAGGGTTACCCCACAAGCCCTTCTAAGTACAGAGCTCAGTTTCCAACCGGGAGACAGGCTCCGTGAATATTTGTTGAATGACGAAAGGTGTTGCTGGCGTCAGATCATTAGCGTCTCACATCGTAGGTCCTGCTAAGCCCTGGACATGCTCCACACACGTTCTGGCAGTGGGAAACCGTTACTAAATTTTGGAAAGGAATGCCCAGTTTTGGGTCATGCATAATAATATCTGAGGGCTTCTTGTATGTCCCGACAGGGTCTAACTGAAGCACTCAATGTGGGTTCAATTCCACGTCTGAGTAGCCAATCACGCGGTGATCACGGAGGACTTAAAATGCTCCCGAGACTTTCCTTGGTGAGCAAGACAGAGGAATCAACTTCTGTGGGGCTTGTAGTCAGGCTGGGTGGGAGAAATAAGAAGGGACAGAGAAGAAACACGTTGTTGTTGTTGTTCGATGCTGTCTATTCAGTTCCCCCTCAACAGCGACCCGCTGTTCCATCCTCACCACTGTTGTAAATTGTGCGGCCATGGTCGCAGCCACCATGTCACTCCATCTTTCCAAAGGTCTTCCTCTGTCTTGGCCTCCCACCCGACCTAGCACGAATGCCGACATCGTGTCCCTCCAGCAGCGGTAAGTCCTGTAAAGGAGATCATGAGACGGGATCTCTTTCTGATTGGGTGGCCCCGATGGCCCTTGAGGAAAAAGTGGCATCTCTCATGAGACATAAAGAAAGACCAGTGAGACAACTCTTCAAAGAACTGGACTCACGTGAGGGGCGACGTTGCCTGGGGTCTGTTTCCCAGTTGTTTGGCCAAGGACTAGTCGAGCTGCTGTCGGGGAGGGTGTGTGGGAGTGACACGCGGTGAAGTTCATTGGGTATGCATGTGTTTTAATGTGCTGTGATGTGAGACAATACAATCTAACACAAAGCAGTGAATCCATTCGCTAAGTTCACTCCCATGTAGGGCGACTCTAAACCCATCCCCTCCTATGCTGGCGATGCATTGTGGGGGACAAACAAGACACAGCAAATACGATGATGTCCAATGGTCACAAGGACAAGGAAGAACACCTAAGCAGGTCCTAAAGGTTGGATGGGCCAGGTGCAATCCTCCCTAGGGGGACTATGGAAGACCCCTCAGAGGTGGGGACAGTTGAGTTCAAAACTAGATTAGGAGAAGGTGCCCCAGGAGGTTGGGGAGAAGAAGAGATGGACGAGTCCATTGATGTTTGTGGGGTGGAGTATCTCCATGCAGGAGATGACCGTCCGATATGCCACTGGCCTATGGCGTTTCCCCCGTGGATGCATAGAACAATTCAGGAGAGCGACAGTTAAGGACTTGTGCGGTGTCACTCGCTTTCGATGAATCTGCACTGGTGGTCTCTTCAGTCCCACTGTGGTCTGAGGACCCTGGTTGTTTCTGAGGGCCTGGGTTGCGTCAGGCACGAGCACCCCCTGCTGTCCTGGGAAATCCAGGCACCCATCTCGTGAGTAATTGAAGGGAGAAGCCCTTTTCCCCATCGCACCAGGACCCATCTCGAAGAAGCAGTAGCCGTTATTACAACGGGCAATTAGAGCACTCAGAATTTTCCCCTTGAAAGTCTCTGAATGCGGCAGAGTTACTTTGTGAAATACCAGGCATCTGTTTCTTTCTGCCACTTGTTTCCACGCGCAGAGATCCCTTTCCCCAGCAGCCTTTGAATGAGTCGCTCGGCGTGAGCTCAGTTGACTCTTGACAGAAAGCAAATCTTGAGTATCATTTGATGAAATGATTCCTGAAGGGGTGGGGATGACTTATGAATCTCCGAAGCAACTCTGTGATGTATGAATTGAGGGAAAACACACCATTAATTGCCTTTTGCACCTTCTTTTCTCCTACGATCATTTGGCTATGCCGATAGTCCCAAACAACACCTTCTGGAAAAGGTAACCAGATTTGAGAACGCACTCCCTCCTGAATAATCTCTTCTCTTACACCAGGCTTTAGCAAACACTGGAGACAGAAGCACCAATCCTGTCCTTTGTGACAGTCTAAACCTAATTTGAGAGCCATAAATATGCGTTCACGAACAAAGGACATCACCGTGATCTGAATGATATCCTGTCACGTTGTCCCACTAGGCTTCAGAGCCACCTGTACGTACCGAGAGTGTGGCCTAGGGCCTCTCGCATGGGCTGACCCGTCTACACTGTCATCTGGAGCCTCTCTTCTCTGTCAAGATTTTCCACCGACGTCCGGGGCAGCTCACGCTGTGAAGAGAGTGCTGGGCGTTCTTCCTTCTCCTAAGTCACCAGGCTTCCTGGAGAACGCCGAGAAGAGAAGCACCTCTTTCCGTAGCCTCCATGCTCAAGCTTAGGACGGTGTCCTGACCTTGTAGGAGATATTTCCCCAGTGCTTGCCAACCCCAGTGTCTTTTACCCCAGCCTGGCAGTAGGAGATAGGAGCAGCTCCCACTGCTCGTGCCAACTGTGCCCATCAGATCCCTGCTGCAAGCAGATAGGGCCACCGGGGTGGGATCAGAGACCAGGAGATTACACATACTTATCCAAGCCTAGTAGTGATAGATCCTGCTGAAATAGAAGTCCTGGCAGCATGACGTTCGAGTGGAACACTCAAAGCAGGCACTTACCGTCTTCTCGCGATGGGGCACGTGCCGGGGAGCTCTCGCCTAACTGTGTGCTCATGTGCTATCAGCAGTCTTTTGTGTTGTTGTTCATAGTCATTTCAAAACCATTGTTCTAAAGATATAAATAATATTTACCGAGTCAATATTTTTTCACATACGCAACTCCACATCCATTACATCAGCTATGTTATTCAGCTATTATGAATATCCTTCGTTTAATGTTTCATCCCCATAAACAAAAAAGTCAGTGTTTTCTAAATAATAACTGCCCCATTCCCTCTTCCTCGTGGCTCTTGTGACCACCATTAAACTTTGGGGTCTCTGTCCTTGCCCATTCCAGTTACGCCTTTGCAGTGAGAGCATGCCCCGCTTGTCCCCGTGAGACAGACTTGTTCTCCTGGACACAACATTTCCAGGCTCCATCCATTCTGTGACATGTGCCAGGACTTGGTTTCTCTCTACGGCAGACGGTCAGCCCCAGATATGGACCGACCCCATCTTGCTGGTTCATGCCTCTGTGCATGGGTAGCTGGGTTGCTCTTCCAGCAGCCTCCTTTGAGATGAGCGATTGGAGCCTAATTCCATGGAAACACAGGGAGCCCATCTGGAATACCAGGGCAAGAAACACAGCATCATTGGGAGTAGGACTGTCTACGGTCGGTCCCACAGGCAGATGTGGGGAGAGAAGTAGCGCCGGCCCCACGCTTCGTCCTTTCCAGTTTCCAGGCCTTCCCAGAGTCATCACCAAGTCTCATCTGCAGGCGAGGAAGCTGCGTCGTGCTTTATGAACATCCCATTTAGTTACACCTGTCCTCCTACATCGACCTCTTTATCCACAGTTGCTGAATGCCTACCACAGACAATGCTGGGCATTGCATTGATTTCTTGGCCCATCAATGCCAAGAAACCTTGTGCTCCTGGACTTTATCCATGCACATTTAACTTTTGTCCGCCCAAAAATCCTGCATGAGGGAGAAATTAGCCCCTCCCTTTATAGGTAGAGCACTGGCTGCTCATTTGGCCATAGACTCCAAGAGAAGGAACCTGGATTTGAAGCCAGGTCTGTGTGGCTTCAACGTGCACTCTTCTCACCACGTAATGCTCCAGCGGCCGTTCCAGGTTGTGAGCATTCCTCCAGTGCCTCCAGCCGTCTAGCGGCTATTGAGTGGACTCACATCAGCCATGGTGACCCCAGGCGTGTCAGACGAGAGCGAGGTTCTACACGGTTTTCAGTGGCCGATTTTAAAGACGTTGTTTCCAAGAGTTTTCTTCCAAGGCACCCTGGATGGCCTCCAGCCTCCAAGCTTCAGAGTGGCAGCCGAGCTTGTCAGCCGTCTGCCCCCCTCAGGGATACCCCACAGCCAGTATTTAGAGAGAAAAAAAATATCCTACACTCTTTCCCCTCACCCAGCCCAAGCCTTTGTGTGTGACTGCAAAATAGGACAAGGGGCAGCATATTTCTTCCAGAATGTGTGCGGTGAAAACTCTTTATTGGAAATCAGGGGTTTTCTCAGGGGCCCTGGAGTTCCAAGATCCCTGTGGTGGCCCATGAGGTCATCCCAGGACGATGGCACCCACTCTGTCTGACGCATGGAGGAGGTGCACGGGGCGGTGTGGCGGGGGGATTGGGTGGAAAGTTGGATGTTCTCAGGTTGGATGTCTGGGCTGTTTTCCACTCTTCTGTGCTCAAAACAGGGACAGGCAGGGAGTGTGAACCCAGGGTGTGTCCGCCCCAGCAGCCAGCCTTTCCAAATGAACTGTTCACTTGGGGTTTTTTAAAGGTCATCCGACGGTCCCGCTTCACTTTTCCATCACACACAGCAGGTTTGTCATGTCAGAGAACGTAGACAGTGGCACGGTACGATGGCCGGGAACACACTGGGACAGCTCCTCATGATTAAAGGCCACCAGGGCCGCATGCATATGCAATTCTAGATCGAAGCTGCTGAAGGATTTCTGAGCCAGATGTGAGGAGATGAGTTCACAGTTCCAAACAAGAACGGAGAGACTCCTACCTGCTTGGCCTTATCGGTGCGAGTCTCACCTGGAGATGCAGGCCAGGATGGCCACCAGCAGTGGCCCTACCCCTCACAGACCCCCCTATACCAGGGAGCTGGCGCCTGGCAGGAACGGGGACAGGTGCCCGTGGAAGCCATGTTCTGGGAGGCCTCCTTTCCCAGAGAAATGCAAACAGTCCCTGTGGGATGTGAGTGTAGATGTGTGCTCTAGTTGCAGGTTTCCGTTCAGTGGTAAGAAGCCAGCCCGGGGCTCCCCTGTGGGCTTTCCCCAGCTTCTCCAGGAGGCAGCATCTTGACAATCACGATCGATCATGCAATAGCACAATCGCAAAAGTGACAGGGACGCAGTCTGTCCACCCAGACTCAGACCCGTGCACGTGTGTGCTCCTGTAGGCACCTGCAATCTGCTGCACACTGCTGTCTGGGCTGAGCCCTCTCTCCGCCATCGTCATCAAGACACAGGGACAGCCCCACCCCAGGACCCTCTCCTACAACCCGCCCAGCCTCAGAGTCAGTTCCCATTCTCTCGGCTCCCTCCTTCCTCGACAACCACTCACCAGTGGGCCTGTCCGCAGCGTCTGTGGCTCTATCACTTCCACAAGGTGGCTTACATGGAACCAGACAGTACAAAACTTTGGCGGTGGACTTTTTTTTTTTTTTTTCACTTAACAGAATTCCCTTGGATGTTCTTATATGTTTATAGCTCAGTCATGCTCTATGGTAAGGTTGTATGGATCTAGACCATTTGTTGATCTATGTACCTGGTATCAAATCTCCTCACCTGCATGCAAGGAGTTAAAAGTTGCAGGAGAACACACACACACACACACACACACACACACACACACACACACACACTGTTAGTCTGGGCAGACTAGAGAACCAAATTCACAGAAACTCATTTATATATGACAGAGTTTTATATAAAGGGTAAGTGTACATTAAGAAAGCATCTCAACCCAGTGCTGTCCAAGCCCATAAGTCCATTAGCCCATATGTCCAACATCAATCTATAAAGTCCTCCTCAATCTCACAAAACACATGCAATGATGCCGACTGCAGGAGGAAAGTCGAATCAGTGAATGAGTAAGCATCTCAGCACTGGCAGGGGTCTCCACACGGCTGCTCCAGCACCCAGGGCTGCATCAGGGTAGGTCCTTGTGACTTCTCCTCAGGGATGCCTTGTAGGAAGTGAGTCTTGCCAGCTGAAGCAGGGAACTGACCAAGGCAACTGCACACTGCTCTGACCATCAGAAAGCAAGAGACCCGAGAACTCAAAAGGCGAGGCTCACTGAGCCATTTATCTCTCTGCCCTTCAATTAATCCTACTTGTGTTTATCGGCCAGGTTGACACAATAAACCTTAACTCTCTCTCTCTCTCTCACACACACATCACAGCCATGCACACACAACACATGAGGATACACAACGCAGACATCATACCCATACACATAACACACACAGAAAACACAGAAACACACAGCGCACACAGCACATGACATACACAACACACACACACACACATGCATAGACATACACACAGCACACCCATGTACACTTGTACACACATGCAGATGCAGCCTACTGTCTTTAAAGTCATGACCACAAACCTCCCTGTGGTCATCTTCCTGTCTGGCACTCAGTTTTCACTTCCCAAACACGTCTTTCAGACCTCCTTGTTTCCAAGCGCACTTCTCTGCTTGGTCCCAGGACACCACGCCCAGGCCCACACTCTGTGCTTGTTCTTCAAGCTTGCTAGTCTCCCCAGTCTCCTGTCAGCTTCCTCCTGACCCGGCCCTCCGAAAGTTGGGGATCCTGGTTTCCTTCTCAATCTCTACCCACTCCCCCGAATGACTTCATCTCAACTCACGACATTGAATGGCCCCTGCCTTGCAAGGACGACACAATTCACGTTTCTAGTGCAGACATTTGTCCTGGTTCCCAGACTGTGTATCTGCTTGACATCTCTGTTTGGGGGTGTAGTACTCACCTCCAATCGGAACCCCGAATCCTTCCACCTACCCTGACTCATAGACCAGTTTTACAACGGAACATATTGTCCAATCCTAACCCTGCTTTAAGGAGCCCGGGTGGGGGAGTGGGTTATGGGCTGGGCTGCTAACTGCAAGGTCACCAGTGCAAAACCACCAGGTGCTCTGAAGGAGAAAGATGAGGCTTCCGACTCCCACCAAGAGTTACAGTCTCAGAAGGAAACCCACAGGGCAGGCCTGCACTGTCCTACAGGGTCGCTGTGAGTCGAGATGGACACCATGGTAGTGGGTTTTGAGTGAGCCCCATTTTCCCAATGGGGAGCGTGTTTGATTCCCTGGCTGCATCCACAGGGTCACTCCATCTTGGAGGTATTCCTCTTTTTGTTCACCCTTCCAAGGAGTATTCTGGCCATCCTTCCACCCAGACAGATTCCTGATCTGTTCATAGCTGTTTCCACCTGTCGATCGGGCCAAAGATCTGAGAGTCACCCTTCCACTGGCTCTTTCTGTCTCACCCATATCCGATCCATTCTGACAAGTGACCTTACCTTCAAAAGAGATCTAGAATCCTCCACTTCACCCCATTCCCACTCCTGCCATTGTCCCATTGCCCCCTTAGCCTCTTAGCAAGTTTCATTCTACTTTTGCCCAACCGTCTAATCTCCACACTGTTGCTAGTCATGATCACATCCCAAGCACACTCAGGCTTCTCATCTCACTCAAAAATCTCCCTCAGTCCTGAAAGAGCCCCTAAAAGGGCCACCCAGTCCCCAAATCACTTGACCCCTGCCTCCCATCATCACTCTCCCTGGCTCATTGGGCTAAGCACCTGGTCTCCAGGTTGCTCTTTGGACGCACTAAGCCCTGGCTTGTCTTTGAGTTTTGGCATTGGCTATTCTTTTGGTCTGGCACATTCTTCCCATAGGTCTCCCTGTATCTTAGTCCTTTACCTCCTTCAAATATTTGTTCCAATGTTACTTTCTTAACAAGACTGATTCCAACCACTCTATCTGAAGGTCAACCTGTCCCCACCTGGCCTCAGCCCTCTGTTCTTTCTTGACCCACTCTTCTTTCATTCAGGGCACCCATGACTTTCTAACAGACTGAATGATTGCTTTCTTGTTGACCTAAGGAGAGGGTTGTTTTTCTAAACCTTGACATGCTGCCCTGGGTGTGGGTGCCAAGTCCTTGCTTGAAGAATGTGACCACACTCCTGCCTCTGCAGTGTGGTGTGATCAGATCTCCTGTGTTTGATCTTGAACAAGGCCCCACCTAACTTACTGCAGCTTCCAGACACATTCAGGGAAGGGGTCTGAGTCTGTGTTGTTTTTCAGTCAGGAATGCCCCAGGTTTCTACGTGGGCACTCCCCAGAGACGGGCTCTCAGACAGGGTAAAACCTGCAGAGAAGGCATCGTGTCTGGGTACAGAGCTGTATTTCCATGCCTACGTGCATGTCAGTAGGAAGCAAATTCAATGAATGTGCTTTGTGTGCCAGTATAGACAGGCATGTGAAAATGGAATAGTTAAATCTGCATTCAAAAGGCAAATATTTAAGTGTAATAATCGACTTTTCATTCAAGACCCATTGAGAAAATAAGTTAGACATCTAGAACGGTTGGCTACTAAAATAATTATTGCTTGTAAAGAAGAAGGTTGATTCTCATCCTGTGGACAGATACTGATGTGTTCCGCCATTTAAATCCCAATGGCATTAGATCTCATTTTCGCTGAGATTGATGGTGATTAGAGAGATATCCTGATTGGGAAATAAGCTAAGCCATTTTATTCACTTTGTTTAACCTGTAATTGTACGTCATGTTTTAACTATCCGTATGTCTAAGCAATAACTTCCCTATATCGGTAATTGAAGAAGACTTCCTATGGACCCAACACACCAAGACCATCTCGGTTTTAAAATACCTGGAGCTTCTAATTTGGTTGCTGTTGTGAGGTGCCATCAAGTCCGCTCAAACTCAGAGCAGCTCAGTCCTGCACCACCCTCACAACTGTCCTTATGTCTGAGCCCATTGTCGTAGCCACTCCCTGGTTGAGGGTCTTCCCCCTTTCCCTTCCCCTCCACTTGACCAAGCATGATGCCCCTTTCGAGGGGCTGATGTCTCCTGACAACATGGCTAAAGTGCATGGGATGGAGCTTGCATCCTTGCCTCTAAGGAGCATTCTGGCTGTACTTTTTCCAAGACAGGTTTGTCTGCTCTTTTAGTGGTTCGTGGGACTTTAGTATTCTTTCCAAGCACCATAATTTAAATGTATCTATTCTTCTTTGGACTTCCTTATTCGACGTCCAATGTTCACATGCATTTGAAGTGATTGAAAATACCGTGGCTTGGGTCAGGTGCACCGGAGTCCTCAAAGGAACGTCCTTGCTAGTCGACGCTTTAAAGGGATCTTGTGCAGCAGATTTACCCAATGCAACGTGTCCTGTAGTCTCTTGTCGTCTGCTTCCATGATCATTGATGGTGGATCCAAGCAAGGCAAAATCCTCAACAATTTCTTTTTTTCTTCTCCACCATTTATCACGATCTAATAACCTATTGGTTCAGTTGTGAGCTTTTGTTTCTGCTTTTTTTACACTGAGTTGTAATGCATACCGAAGGCAGGACATCCCTGGCATTTCCTATATCCGCAGGGCACCCAAAATGAGCAGGTTTCAGCAGAGCTCCCAGAATAAGAACAGACTGAGGAGGGAGTAGACTGTCTACTGGTGAGGAATTAGTCACTGAGAATTTTATAGACCTTCGAATACATGTGCAGCATTTGAACTTTCTTGGTTCACTGTGTATTTGTTCATGCCACTATGGTTTGCTGGATTACAAGATTATTATCCCTGTTAGCGTATTAGATACATTTCTAAATGTAGTTCATCAGATAGCTTGCATTTATTGGGAGATGGGGAGCACAAGGCACTGGCTAGACAACATGGGAGTCCCTTGAAGTTCAGATGGTTAACTTGCTCATCTGCTAACTGGAAGGTTGGTGGCTGGAGTCTGCCCTGAGGTGTCTTGGGACACAGGCATGGTGACCTGATTCCCCAAACCAACCATTAACCACCCCGTGGAGCGTGTTCTTCTCTGATGTCCATGGGGCCGCCACAATTCAGGTCCATAGCACAAGACACTGAGCCAACAGCCATCTTGGGAAAATGGCTCATATGTAGATCTACAGTGGTAGAGGTCAAGGTTATATGCCTAAATTTGCCCTGAATCTGACTTAGAATTTTGTGAAAGAGTTCAGCCTGGCATACACGTGGGCTGGGCCAGGCATGTGAGTGACTGCCGTGCACAGCCCCATTTCCACTGACCTTCACAACTGTGTCCAAGTTCCCATTCTCTCACCCTTCCAGTCCAGGCTGAATCCCAAAGGATCAAAGCCACACCATCCATTCCTGGCTCCAAGGCAGGAGGAGAAATCAACTGGGGAACTTCTGGGGAGGGTTTTCTCCCAAATAAAGACATCTGGGAGTTGGGGGAGGTGCTTCTTCCTCACTGAGTCTGAGTATGGGGTCTGCATCCCGTGTTAGGGGGTCCCTGCCACCATCTTGCCACTGTTGAGGAAATTTCGAATGATTTCAGAAGAGGTGGACAAGATTCTTGATACTTTTGAGTTCCTAAGTTAACCTGGAGATGAGAACCCTCTGTTCTCAAAAGATTTTAGTTTCAAATGCTTGCATTTTGAACTAGGTCAGGGTTTACATACAAGACCAAAATTTTTGCATCCATCAACTTAACTTATGAAACCTCTCAATGGTTTCCCTGTTGCCTTTCCTGAACTCCCTCTGGTAGCAAATTATCATCCCCTTCATCCAAGTTCTAGTCCTGGAAATTCACAGGGGCAGTCCTACCCTGTCCAACAGAGTCGCTATGTGTCAGTAGCAGGGAGAGTTTCCATCCAAATGGACATCTGCTACCCTCTACCTTACTTTTCCCCCTTCCCCATGCAGCGCTCCAGAGTGCTCCTTAGAGGTAAGGATGGCGAGACTTTGTCTTACATATTTTGGACATGTCAGGAGAGACCAGACCCTGGAGAATGATGCCATGCTTGGCAGTGAAAAAGAGGGACCTCCACCCCATAAGCTGGACGGCGCAGTGGCTGCATCAGTGGGCTCAGGCACAGGCTCCACTGGGAGGACGGCACAGGAGGACCGGGCAGTGTTGTGCACGGGGTCGCGGTGGGTCAGAGCTGATTCCAGGCTCCCGACAGCAGCAACAAACACAACATTCTCTTATCCCAGAGCATGGAACACTTGGGTGTGTATGCAGGACTCTAGGATTCTTGGAGTCGTATTTCGTGGTTTTCTTTGTATCAGTCTCTTGCTTCTCTGGTTATTTATTCCTAAGTATTTCATCTTCTGGGTCACTACTGTCAATAGCAAGGCTTTCCTGATTTCCTTTCCAGAGCTCGCTCCATGAGTAGACAGAAATCCAACTTATTTTCACATGTTAATCTTGTACCCTACTACGTTGTTGAATCTTTTAATTAGTTTCAATGCTTTTCTTGTGAAGTCTTTGGGATTTTCTACATATAGAGGCATATTGTGTGCAAATAGACTTTTATTTCTTCTTTGTCCATTTGGATGCCTCTGGTTCCTCCTTGTTGTCTGATAGCGCTAGCTGCAGTTTCAGTACAGTAGGGAACACGCGTGGTTCTTGTTTGGAAGGGGAATGCCTGCAGTTTCTTCGCACCAAAAGAGGTGTTGGCTATTGGTCTTGCATACATGCCTTAAACTATGCTGAGGAATTTCTCTTATCTTGTTGGCTGTTTTCATCAGGAAGAGGTGTTGGGTTTTGGCAAGGGCCTTTTCTACATCAATTGATATGATCAGGTAGTTCTCCACCCCCGCCCTTTGCTGTATTTATATGGTGGCTGACATTGATTATTTCTTTATAATGTTAAGCCATCCTTGCCTGTCTGGCATGAACCGCATTCGGTCATGATGTGTATGTGTGTATGTTTGCTTGTTTGTTTCATTTTGTTTTTGATATTTTGTTGGATTCTATTGGCTAGAATTTCATTGACAATTTTTACCTCCCATCAAAGAACTTCTCCCTGCATGGGTCTGGTAAGAAGGTGGAGGAAGAGACTGATACGATTCACCTGTGAGTAACGGCAAAGACGTTCCCTGGAATGGCATCCTGCTGTGGAGCGTGTCCTCTGGAGGCACGATCCCTGCACAGTGACCCTCCTGAATCCAGATGACAGCGGTGACATCAGAGGTGCAGAGCATGGAAGAGAGAGATGACCTTTTCCAACCCAGCAAAGAGGGGCTGAGTGCACTCCGGTTGAAGCTTACTAGAGTGGGGCACCTCTGGACACTTAATTCAGGGAGCCCAGTTTGCTGACCCATGAAGCTTGGACTGAATGCCTTCAGGTTGAGTCTTACAGTGGAGGGATTTGCCCCTTTGTGTAGTGATTAGGAGGCCAGATAGGAATTTGCAGTGTCCTCTTGTAAACAGCTCATCCCTGAGCATTTCTCCCTGGCATTCCAACCTGTGGACTTCCTGAAGGCGCCCTTTAGTCATGAGTTTTGTTGGTGCGCTCTTTGTAGAATTGCAGTGGGTCTTAGAACACAGAGAAATAAAACGGAGAAGACTAATTAAGACATTGCAGTACTCAACTCACTTAACTTTTTAACATGTTTTCTTCTGCGATTCGGGGCTTCTGGTTTCCCTCCATATTCATCTTCCCCCATCTGTTGTTGAAGAGTGGGTGTTGTCAGTCTTTCTGGGTCACCATCTTTACCGGAAGGCCATCCAAAGATTCCGTGTGTGTTAACCCGTGTGTTGTTGTTTGGAGGGCTTATGATAGTTGCATTTTAGGCCAGCCTGGCTGGACCAGGGTTCTCGGCAGCTTGGCGGCTGTCCCCGTGAAGTGATCTAACACACCATCGTCGGTTCCTCGATGGGCTCTGACACCAGGTAATGGACTCTGTGAGCAGCCGGCAGGCGGGGCTATCTCGCAGCCCCTTGGATGAGGTCACAGCTTTGGTGCTGTTGGAAGGGATACGGCCTTCTCTTTTTAATTGCAGACTCCGTGGTAAATTCTGTTACTTCTACTCGGTCAGGACCCTGCATCCTGTGTATTGATCCCCTGCTATATTGCTTGCTGATCTCAGGAGCCGATGGTTGACCTGGACCATTCATTCATTCAACTTTGCTTCCTGTGGTCTTCCTGCTTTCTGGCTCAGCAGCCCTGGCAGCTACATGAGCCCGGAGACTCCCCGGGCTTCATATGTGACCACAGACTTAAGCCAGACAAGACAAACCCCCTTCTACAAGTGTCTGAGCTATTTCTTGATCTACACCTCTCGATGTACATAGACACATGTCCACGTCGCTGATTTTTCACCTCTAAGAACCCCTAACACCGTGTGCTGGAGTTGGTTCGGACTCGCGGTGCCACAGAGTGAGACTCCGGCCAGTTCCGCTGCATCCTCACAACCACTGCGAGCTGTGAGCCTGTTGCTGCAGTCACTGTGTCAGTACAGCTTACTGAGAGCATTTCTGCTGCTTGCTGACCCTTTACTTATCCAGGAGCACTCTCTCTCCAAGAAGTGATCCCTGCTGATAACATATGCACCGTTTCAACTTCAGCGAACTTTCTGGCTGGAATTCTTCCGAGACAGATGTATTCCTTCTTTTTCGCCACTGTCATAATCCAAATGTGTAATCCTCAATTCTAGTTATTTCAATGACTTTCACTCGGTGTTCTCCTGTGAGCAACTGAGGCTATCCAACCAGCACCGACATTTTCGGAAGATGATGCTTGGAAGATTCCCACGTGGTGGGGAGGATAGTGGACAGTGAGAGTTCTCGGAGGACCTCATGTTGGAATGTATGCTACTTATGTCACATGATTGCGGATTATGTGACTTATGCCACAGCCTGCGGAGCATATGAAGATCTCGGATGACGACCTAGTAGAAGAGAGACTTGTTAGCAATTCCTGGACACCGAGCGTCACCAGTGTTTTTGTTGTGCTGGTTCCTGCGGGTTTTTTTTTTTTAACCCAGTACCATTAGTGTCAGAGTCAGTAGAGATGAAAGTGGTGTGTGTGTGTGTGTGTGAGCTGGGACAGATGGGTGGACACGGTGCTGCTGCCATGTAAGACGTGGTCAGGGCTGAGGCTTACACTTAAGCCCCAGCGTTGTATGCGCACCCTTTCTGACCCGGTTCAAGCAGACAAGCCCGTGTTGACACCGACCGTGGCTGAGGCTGGGCAGCCTCATCGTCCGACAGACATGCACCTCCCTCCTGGGTACCGGCAGGTTTTTCAGAAGCCCATTTGGATCAACAGATTGGAAATTAGGAACTGGCTCCCATTCAAACAAATACTGACAACCTTGCCGTTGTTGTTTAATACAATAGTCACACATCCCAAAAGTTATGTTTCCACTTCAGTGTTAGCATGAGCACGTGGTGCAAATATAATTTACTCCTTGATTGTGATTGTTGGCATCTTGATGTGCGGCTCTGTCTGGGTCCCCATGACGGGGTTGAATGTACCATTTTTAGGGATACCTTTGTATTGAAATGCCTCTTTCTGTTGGAAAGAGGTATTTTTAATATCTTAAATAGTACCTATTTTATTTATTTCTTTTCCCCAACAGTGCTATGGGCATATAATTTACATCGTGGGTTTTCTCAGACTTTGGGTTTTTCAAAAGTACAGCCCCAAACAGAAACTGAAAGCAATGAGCTTCAACATTGACGTTCCTGTGTTTCGGTCCCAGCATGCACGCCTACTGCACGGAATGTCAGAAGCAGCGGCTGGAATTCAATAAGCTTTCCATTGTTCATCCCTCGGTTTGCTAGCCTGTGGCGACTTGCATGTTGTTTTGACTCTGGGAGCTGGTCGCCGGTGTGTCCAGCACCAGCAGGGTCATCATGGCGGCCAGGTTTCAGCAGAGCTTCCAGAAAAAGGCACAGTAGGAACGAAGACCTGTCAAGCTGCAGACATGTCCCTACTTATAAAGTGACCCCATTGCAATGACTCTGACGTCAGTCAGTTTTGATGTGTATCAGATACCTCCCTCTTAAATCGTCTCCATGCTTACTTCATTTCCCTCTGGGAGGTGGCATGAGAAGGATCACCTCAGCAAGCGATGTCTTACAGCACTGTATGTGGGAACATGTGACTCAAGATGAGGGGCAAAGCCCAGGGCAGTGGCAGGAGAGGGTCATCGTAACTTGATGGCGCTGGGCTATCAGTTAGGGACTACCTGTACTTCCAAGAAATCAGCCAATGAAAACCTTGTGCATCACAGATTACTGTCCCGCCTATTGCTGGACAATGAGCCTCCAAAGTCGGAAGCACACACAATTGACAGTGGCCACCACAGTGGACTCAGACACACCAATGACCCCAAGATAGCGCAGGACCGGACATGCCATCAAGCCCAAGATAGCGCAGGATGGACAAGGCTTTCATTATTTGCCCATGGGATCACCATGGCTCAAAGCTGACTCAAAAGCACTAAAACCCCAACTCAAACCACCACCACCACCACCACTTCCACCACAACACCCAGAGCCACAATGACAACCACCAACCACAGGCTTCAAAGGACACCTATGGCCGAGACGTCAGCTTGCGGCAACACTGGCTTTTGACAGTGACAGCAGACCCTCTGGACCCCGGTGCCACGCCTCGCACGGCGTGGTGCTGGTTTGTGTGCAGCACTGTGGGTGCTCCTGGGCGTGGAGATTCTCGAAGCCTTCTTGGGGTCCCTGGAAACAGAAAGGAAGGAGAAGGAGCAGCTCCGTGGTGCCCACCGTGCTGGGCAGGTAGGGAGCCCACCTCCTCTCCCACCAGCTGTGTTGCTTCTCTGACGTGGGGAACCCCTGGGCCAGATTGTGCGGGGTCACGGCAAGTGGATGAGCCCTTCCTCCTCAGCGCCTCCATGGTTCCAGCGCTCGTGGAGCCTCCAGGGGGATGCACGGTTTGCTTCGGGCCCGAGCATGTCATCATGTGCTCTTGTCTTAGGCCCCAGTGATTGCTTGCTTTATCTTTGTCGTGTAACAAGATATGATGATTCATTTAAAGATCACAATGGGAAGGAAGCCCTCCTGGCATGAACTTCTTTGGTCTTCTCATCCTGCCTCCTACTCTGACGGGGCCCCTTGGAGGCACCTGGTATTCCACACCGGGGACACGCAACGCAAGAGGTGCCCCAGCCAGCAGCGGCCCGTTTCCCTTTGCTCCGTGGTCCTCAGAGCTCAGGCTGCTGGGGAAGGCTCCTTCCATGCTCACTGCGGAGCGTCCACATGATCGTTTCTTCATTGTTCTGGAAACAAAACTTGCATGAGGACACGGTTCCTTGGCTTTGTCATCAGCTGAAGAACCTTCCAACCTCTCATTTTCACGTTTGTTCTAGAAGCATCTTGCAACATGCCTGTCAATCAAGCACATGGGCTGAGACAGAGATTGAGAAAGGGCCTGGGCGCCGCTGTCCAGTCCTCAGCTTCTGGTCGTGACTGGACTGAGCGGGGTCTCCGGCCTGGGTGGCTCTCTCTTCTCCATGCATCACGAGGGATGCGCTCAGACCAGGCCGGGTGCTTATGGGGACAGGAGCAGCCTAGACCTCCGTGAGCATGTCTTCCTGGACTCAATAAGTCCGAGCGAGGGTGGGAGAGAGGAAGAGCCACCCTGGGTGGTTCCAGAGGGCCCCCGCTGCCTGAGCTGCGGCCATTCCTCGCGGGCAGTTTCCACCTCTTCCTGTGCCTGGACGCCGGGACAGCATGTTGTTGTCTCTCTGTGTTGACAATGGCAGAAACGTCTTTGTGGGCGCACTCAAGAGACGGCGTGGGTGGTGTCTGTGGGCCCCTGGAGGTTGAAAGATGCTGTGAGCTGTGAGCTCCTGGGATTGTGTTGTGAAGCACCCCAGTCCCTTGTCATTGGCTGCGCCAGTGACGCCGGCCCTGTCTCACTTGGAAAGAGAGAGGTTGTAGTGGGCGGGGGCTTGCAGGAAGCAATGTGCATTTGTGTTCTAGGTTGGTGTAGCTCACTGGTGACATCAGGAGACCACTGTCACCTAGGCAATGGGACCCGTTGCTATGGGAACCCCTGGGCTGCATTTCAGCACAGCTTGAAACTGTTGACAGTTGGAAACACTGGCCCCGCCCCCTCCCCTGCCTTCACACTGGGAGCCAACAGAGGAGCAGTGTCTAGGGGCTGGGCCTTCTGGTTCAGGTTCACTCATGCACTGAAAGACGTGGACGAGGAATGATCTGGAGATCACAAGTCTGTAACACGCAGACTGCTTAGAAGATGGGGACGGGGGGAACAGTCATGATGCGGCTGTGTTCAAAGAAGCCCTGTGCTGCCCGGCCAGGGGGTGGGTGGAGCCAGGCTGCTATGACGCAGGTAGACCAGCCTGGCGGAAGGAACCCTGGACGTGGATGAGAGCACGTCTTCTTGTGACATGGCGGGTGGGGGAGTGTCACTGGGGAGGGTCGACACCCATACCCCCACCCCCACCCCACACACTTCTCTGACCTTCCCTTCCCTGGAGATGAAAGACTTCCATGTGGGAGACCTGACAAAGACATGTACCCACCCACCAAGGCATGTTTCTGTAGACACGCATACATCCAGCCCCACGTGCACAGGCATGCACACGTGTGCATGCACATGTATACTTAGAAGGACACGCGTGCCGTGTGTGCTCACACGCAGAAAAACCATTTACTGTCGTGGGAGTCTGGAGGTGGGTTACGTGCTGGGCTGCTAACTGCAGAGTCAGTGGCCCAAAACCAGCAGCTGCTCCTCGCTCCTCAGGAGAAAGACCAGGTTTTCTCCTCAGGAACCCCCAGGGCAGCTCTGCTCCAGGGGATTAACTCAGGGCAGTGAGTGCGCAAGTGGGGTCCAGGTATGGGGTCAGATTTCAGAACCTTCACTCTCTCTGTCTGGGTTCTACGGGACATCCTCTCGGGCCTGGGAGACCTTCCATCCAGGCTCGCGGCTTCTGTGTGTGGTGTGGAGCTCGGCAGAGGGCCTCTGCTGCGGCCTCTCCTTTAGCGCCTTCATCCTCACGAGGGTATTAGACAAACACTTCTCAGACTCTGCCACCAGACTGCCGGTGTGTGTGTGTGTGTGTGTGTGTGTGTGTGTGTGTGTGTGTTCTGAGACCCACTCTCCATGGCAGAGGGTGCTAGGGAGATGTTCAAATACGGACTGCCTAGTTTAGAGCGTTCGCTCCCCAGTTCTCCTCTGGAGACCCATCTGCATAGTCACCCGTGTGTCTGTGTCTGAAAGAACAAGGCCAAGCCCACTGCCGTCCGGTCAGGGCTGACTCCTAGCCGCCCCCTTGGTGGGTTTCCGAGACTGTAGGTGTCGATGGGAGTGGAAAACCCAGTCTTTCCCTGGTGGTTTCGGACTGCTGACCGGGAGGACCGCAGCCCAACGCATGACCCCGACACCCCCAGGGCCCTCCTGTCTGCATCTAGTCTCTCCACATGAACCGTGTCGTGAGACTTCCAACCAGAAAACACGGAACTTACTTGGAGACAGTGGGATGATTTCATGGGTGATCAGACGTCCCCATCTGCCCGCGGGGGAGAGTTTGCCTGTAACATGCCCCTGTCCCCACTGCTAAGCTCCCAAGGGCTGTGATCTAATGTCGAGAGATTTCTGTCCACGTCGGGTCACTCAGTGTCCGCTGTGCGGGTTCGCAGGGCCGCCGTCAAGAGGGGCGCCAGAGAAGGGGGCTTACAAGATCAGAGCTCAGCGTCTCACAGTCCTGGATACAGGGAGTCTGTGGCCCAGGTGTTGACGTTGTGGAGTGGATCGTGGCCCCACCCCCACCCCAGATGTGTGTCAGCTGCGGGGGATGGTGTTCCCATCACCCTCCCTTTTGGGTCTGATGAAGTGCGTCCTCTGTGCGCCCTCTTTATGTCTCACCTGGGAGACATCCGGGAGGCCGGATCGGGAGGCAGCTCTCTGGAGACATACAACAGGTGAAACAAGCGAGCTGCGAGCAGAGGGGCCTGCAGCCACCAAGAGAGAGGAGCCGGGGTGGGCACGGCCTGTACGCCTGGAGTCCCTCTGCTCGGAGCCCCTCCCCACACACACCCACTGTCCAGTCCCCCGAGGCTCCGGCGGTTGGAGCACCGGACTGCCCACGGGTCCAGCTCACAGCTGCTCCACAGGATGTGACTGCCTCCGTCTGTGAGGACACACACGCACGGGGCAGGGACAGTCCTATCCGGCCCCGCAGGGTGCCCGTGAGTTGGCATGGCTGATGGCAGCAGGTTTAACTCTCATACAGCCAGCCTGGCATTCCCACTTCGACTCTGTGTCCAAAGACAGTGCCCATAATGGAGACTGTCCACTAGGAATACAGGTGAGACCTCAGGTGGTCACCACTAACTTACTAACACAGGGCCCTGCTACCAGCGTGCTGGCCTCCTCCAGGGAATGCCATGTATTCTATAGCCTATCATGTTCACTGTCCTGCCCTGTGACCCGACATGTGAGCACACAGCCACAGCTGCCCTCTAGCGGCCATCTATTGGATTTGCCCCTGAGAGTGAAGCTTGACAAGAGGAGTGAGTTTTGTGCCCCAATGAGCCTGTCACTCTTTGGGCTCTCGCTGACCGCTGACCCGAACTCCCTGGATCTGCAAGTGTGCTTTCAATTTTTCTCCCTTCTCGTCATTTCCTGTGTGTGGGGGGGAGTGCGTGGAGGGGGTGGGAGGAGGTGCAGAGAGGATAGGGAGAGAGAGAGAAGATGCAGAGAGAGAAGAGAGAGAAGAAGAAAAGTGGAGGGAAGGTAAGGCACTTAGTGGACAGAGAGGGAGCCAGGGAGGGAGAGCGAGGTTGGGGAGACAGAGGGAGGAGGGAAAGGTGGAGAAACAGAAAGCAGAGATAGAGACATGATAGATATTGGAGAGAGAGAGAGAGAGAGAGAGAGAGAGAGAGACAGAGAGTTTTACGCTCCCTAGCCAGGGGTTGGTTTGTTCTGTGCCACCCCCCACCCCCACCCCAGTGTCCTCTGTCTCCCTCTGAAAGCAGCACATACCACATGCCTTTGGCTGACTGCTCCACCCACCCCCACCCCTGCCCCCGCCTCTCCCTCCCCTCCTGGGGTGCAGGCTGGGCTGGCTGGCTGGGTCCCTTGTTGGGAGGTGGCACCACAGGCTTGTTGCCAGCTTGACTTCCCAGACCACCAACCAATCAGGCGCCGTGGGTGCACTAGGCAGAGGACCAATGGGCTGTGAGCATCTGCCCAGGAGGGGGACCAGGAGGAACATAGGGGACCACGGGCAGCTGCTAGCAGAGGGAGCACTCTCTGTGAGCTGAGCAGGATGGCGGCTCCCTGTCTCCTTCTCCGGCCCCCAGAGTGACTGCTCACCATGCCTCCCCTGAGAGATGGGTCAGCTCCCCCCAGGTGCCTGGACCCACTGCCTCCTCCAGCTCTTCTGCTGCTTCCAGGGCAGCCTGGCGCCCGGAGGTGCAGGGAGGGTGTGGGGCACGAGTGGACCAGAGGTCTGAGTGCGCATTGCCCTGGCATGAGCTTCTGCCTGTGGGCTCCAGGGGCAGTCGGCCAAAGACCTCCAGGGTCCCACAAGCTTTCTTTACACATCACCAGAGACTTTTTCTGCAGCAAAATACTTAGGTGTTAGCAGCGCTTCAAGGAGCAACCTCCCCCCAGACACAGACACAGACACACACACACACACACACACACACACACACACACACACACACACGACAAGCTACCCCACGCTATGGGCCTGCAGCAAGCTCCTACAGGGATTCCAAAACAAACAACATCAGGCCAGGTTGGGTCCAGGCACATCTCCACTGATGCCCTGGGGACCAGCTGAGAGACAGCAGGGCACTACTCACTCGTGGGTGGAGAGAGCGAGGGTGGTGGGCAGCCACAGCCCAGAAGAAGGGACAGGATAGGAGCGGAGTCCCACCTGCTCTTCCCCAAACCCAGGTCCTTCAGCAAACATTGAATGCAGATGTGGGTGCTGTCCCCCCACCCCCATCTGTCCCCAGCAGTGTCCCGCCCTTCCAGGGTCTGCCTTCTCACCTTCTCCCTCCCTTGGGCTCCACGCTCTGGGTCCCCTCTCCAGGACTTGACTCTTCTCCTTGTCCTTGGGTGCACCCTCTGTACCTTTGCCACCGCAGGCTCAGGTCCCCCCCATATTGTCTTCTCTTCTGGAATGCTCCCCAAACTCAGCTTCTAACCCCCTGAATGGGAGCCCTGGCTGGTGGCCAATGCCCTCTTACACACTTCCCAAGACAGAGCAAGTGGCCTTTCCTTAGGAAAGCCGGCCAATCCATGGAGGCCTGGGACCTGGAAGACGCTCAGGATGCATCTCTCTGGTCTTTCAGGAAGCGCATAAAATGCCCACTTCCTCTTCCAGCCCATGGCGGCGTAGCTCATGACAATGATGGCTATCGCCCATCACTCATCTCCCATGTGAACCGACCGTCAGGCACCTTTGCTGTCACTTGTAGCTGTCTTCCTCATGGGGCTGTGCACGGTGACACAGCACCCCTGACCCCTGTCATCCCAAGCTGGCTGCAGGCGGGGCCATATCATCCATCAGGTGTTCAATGGCTCATCTTCTAAGGCAGTGGTCCTCAATCTTCCTAACACCGCGACCCTTTAGTACAGTTCCTCATGTTGTGGTGACCCCCAATCATAAAATTATTTTCATTGCTACTTCATAACTGTAATTTTGCTGTTGTGAATCGTCATGTAAATATCTGATAGGCAGGATGTGTTTTCATTGTTACAAATTGAACATAATGAAAGCATAGTGATTAATTATAAAAACAATAAGCAATTATGTATTGAGAAATATTTATTTCTAATGACAAATAAATGAAATTTTGTCTTGAAGAATGGTGTAGCATGGGTAACAGTCTTACTGTAACATCAGTAAACTACATTGCTCCATATTGGGACAGTATGCATAAGAAGCCAATGTCTCTGTTCCTAAGACCATTGGAAATATGTGTTTTCTGAGGGTCTTAGGCAACCCCTGTGAAAGGGTCGTTTGACCCCCAAAGGGGTCGTGACCCACAGGTTGAGAACTGCTGTTCTAAGGCCTTCTTTCCTAGCTTGTGCTTGTCTGGAAGCTCCCCTGAGACCTGTTCAGCGTCAGAGCCCCCAGGGAGCCTCCGCTGACACACTAGTCGTGGTCACACACGAGGCGTGGTGACTGGGAGCTGAAGCTCCATCTCCCACATGGAGAATACCACCCCACTCTGGGACCAGCCCTTTGGGTTGCAGTTACTCTCCACTCACAGCTACTCCATGGACAACGCAGGGAACTACTGCCTGGTCCCGTGCGAGTCTCACAAACATTGTGTGTATGGATGTGGGGGTGGGGAGAGATTTATACAGTGAGAAGGAATATAAGTTAATTAGTCCACACAGCAGTATGCAGGGTTCAGTTCAACTAATTTCTGCGGAACAGTTAATGATGTACTGGAAGTCCTTCCACACAGGCAGCAAACAGCAGGGTGGGTCACCAACAGCAGCTCGGGAGCGTTAGTGAAGCAGGCCTGGATGGGGCATTGAACTCCAGCAATACAAGGCGACAGGACCCACCAGCCTCAAGCTCAAGTGGGTACACACCAGGAGCATGGTGACGCCGGTCTCCAAGGAACCTCAGGCTCTAGGGACACGATCCACGGTTGGCTGTCCCACAGGTAGTGTAGCTCACAGGTTGAGGCAGAGAGCTAGCTATAGCAGCAGTGTGCACGCTCCAGCAAGCTCTGATCACCAGAGAGCAGGAGAGAGAGGGGTGGGCTTTGACCTGATTGACCCCACATGTTCCTTGGTTGCTCTGTTTGAGACTGTTGTCGCAGCTACTGTGTCCCTTCATCTCGCCGAGGGACTTTCTCTTTCTTGCTGCCCCTCCACTTTACTGAATGCGATGTCCTCCTCCAGGGACTGGTCCCTCCTGTACCCTATCTAGAGTACGTGAGAGGAGTCATCTGCTGATTATGTCTTGTGTGTAAGGCATTTTCATGTGCAAAACAAGGGCCACGTGGTTTACCCTCCAGTATCTCCTAGTTCAGCAATGCTGTGCACCATGGAAGCACCGCCCCTGCCTCACAGTCCTCACAGGGGTGGGGGACACGAACCCACCGATGCTGCAGCCACGGTGGTGGGGGGGGGCCGGGTTTCTGAGAGGAGGCTCAAGTGGAGTACCCCTTGACCTGGTCAAAGAAGACCTTTTGGGGGTTTCTTTTTGATGATGCTGGTTTTAGACGACCCCCCACCCCCAGTCTTCATGAGCCACCTGTGACTGCTGTCTGCTGTTTCCCTCTGATGATGGGTAGTCAAACCACACACAGTCCTCAGGACTCTGCGGCCAGCCTCAAGTCCGGCAGGGCCACGGTTGACCGTGCTCTCCTTCCCCTGCTGAGTCCCTGTGTGGGGCACATGGCTAACACACTTGGGAGCTACTCACAAGGGTGGAGCTTGGCGTCTGCTCCCAGGCACGCTGGAAGAAGCCACAGGGATCTATTGGCAAACATGGCCATCTGCATACCCTGTGGAGGGCGGTTCTGCTTTGACTCGTGTGGGCACCCTGAGTCCCCGCGGACCAGACCGCCACTGGTCTATGACGGTTATGCTCGCTCTTCCGTGTGCAATGGGGTCCCTCTCACTATAGCCACGCGTGCTCTGGGCCCCTGACTGCGCCCGTGGTCCGCAGCAGGCTTCGCCCACCTCGTCCACCCTGGTCTTCCTTCCCCAGCAGGCGGGCAGGGGCTTTTGGCACCTCAGTGCAGGCCGTGGTCCACCCCTCTGCTCTGTCCACCCCGTGGTCTTCCCCGAGTGCTCTGTCCATGGAGGTCGCTGTCGCTGGCGACTGCTGTGGGTCATACTGCTCTAGTTCGTACGCTGTTTGTAGATTTGATGAGCATTGTAGCATGGTAGCCCAAGTGAGGCCCAGGACGGGAATGTTCATTGGCTGTCTCCCCAGAGACAGTCCCCCAACAGAAAACTTGAAACGTGAGTCGTCTGGAATTGCTGAGATTCCCCAATTGTGTTCTCAAGAGACATGGAAGGAAATAGAGAAAGACAGGTCAGGCTGAGCAGGGCCGTCCATACAGTGTGGTCTTGGGCCAGACTGCCAGCTTGAAGTGAAGGCAGTTGATGCCTCAGTGGAACAACAGGTGACCTAATGCAAGGAAGACACATTCCCAGGGCCAATGTGGCAAGATCTCTGAAGTGGGAGCCTGGTCTTAATGCTGCTGTAATTTGAAACCCCTTTACATTCTAAGGAACCCGGTGGCCTGGTGGTTACTCATTGGGCTGCTAACCTCACGGTCAGCAGTTCAAAACTACCAGCAGCCCTGCAGGAGAAAGACAGGCTTTCTACTCGGGTAAACAGTTACAGTCTTGGAAACTCACAGGGGCAGTTTTATTCCATCCTTGTGGTAGTCCAGGTAAACTAGAGAAACAAATTCACATAAACTCCTCTGTGTGTGAGAAAGAGCTTTATATACAAGAACAGCTGAATATTGAGAAACATCCAGCCCAGTCCAGATCAAGTCCATAAGTCCAATATTAGCCCATATGGCTGACACCAATCTATAAATTCCTCTTCAGACTCATGAAACACATGCAATGACGCCGAATGCAGGAAAGTCACAGGCCAGTGGGTGGGGAGTCTTGTGGATCCAGTGGTGTTGTAAGCATCTCAGCACTGGCAGGGCTCTCCATGTGGCTCCTCTGGTTCCAGAGGTCTGGCTCCATCAGCCTCTCTCCATGTGTCTTCTCCACAGGGATGTCTGTCAGGGAGTGAGCAGAGAGAGTGTCTCCCATCTCCAAGGAGGACAACACAGGAGTTTCCCAGAATCCTCTGGGGAAGGCCACGGCCACACAGAGGCCTCATTGGCTAGGACCCAATTGACAGACTAGCCTCCCCCCATCTCAAGTCCCAAATCGACACCAGATTATGTACCTGCCACAGTCCTATAAGGTCGCTCTGAGTTGGCAGTGAGTTTGGTTTGGTTTGGGTATGTTCTATAAAACACCTAAAAAGGTTTCACTCCGTTCAGAAAATCTCTATTGAGCTCATACGATGCATTTCCACCCAGAGGGTTTTCAGCGGCTGGTTGTAGAAGAAGCAGGTCGCCAGGGTCTTCTTTCTCATCTTTCTCTGTCTGGAAGTCCCACCGACACCTGCCCACCATGGGTCACCTGTCTGGTACTTGAAATACCGAGGGCACAGCTTCTAGCAACACAGCAACACACAGACAACAAGCTGGCAGGTGAGTGGTGACCTGGATCAGGGAAAACGGAGAGTTGCCAGGAGTAAAATGAAATGCTTGTAGACAGAAATGCACTGCACGTGTGAACTGGAACGGATGGGTGCTGGTCCCCTCGAACCAGAAAATCAGATGCATCCCAGGGTCTGCTCCACGGGAATGAGGGAGGGAAGAGAAATGATGCCACAGTCATCATCACCAGGGACATTTCCGGATCCGCACCATCACGAACAGGACACCTGCTGTACTCTTACGAGGAAGACTGGTTCATCGGACTCTTGTTCACATGTATGCTCCAGGCAAAGATGAAGCAATGGAAGACTTTTACCAGCCTCTGAAGTCTGACACTGATTAAGCATACAATCAAGATGCACTGGTCTTTGTTGGTGAAAGGGGAAAGTGAGCAACAAAGAATAAGAATTGGTTGCTGGGAAATGTAGCATTTGCCATGAAAATGATGCCAGAGATGGAATTTGGCAAGACCAGTGACCTGTTGTTTTGAGGTGCTACCGAGTCATATCAAATCATAGATGATGCACTTCTGTCCCTAGCGACCCGGCACCACAGACCCAAACACTGGCTGGCCCTGCGCCATCCTCACAATCGTTCCTCTGCCCGAGGCCCCGGTTGCAAGACGGTGTCCCTTCATCTCTTCGAGGGCCTTGCTTTCTTCCCCGTCTCTCCACTTCCCAAAGCACGGTGTCTTTCTCTAGGGACCGGTCTCTCCAACAACAAGTCCCAAGGTATGTAAGATGAGTCTCACCCACCTTGCCTCTAAGGAGCCATATTTGTTCCAACACAGACTTATTGGTCTTTTTATCAGGTTACGGTACTTTCAATGCTCTTCTCCAGCACCACACTTGAAATTCATCGATTCTTCTTTGGTCTTCCTTATTCAGTGTCCAACTTTCACATGCATAGGAGGCAATTGAAAGTACCTTGGCTTGGGTCAGGCTCACCTCAGTCCTCGTAGGACCATCCGTGCATCTCAATACTCTGAAGAGGTCCTGTGCAGATTCACCTAGTGCAGCTTATCTTTTGACCTCTTGAGTGAGGCTCCCATGGGCACCGGTTGTGGATCCAAGCAAGACAAAATCCTCGACAAGGTCAACCGTCTCTCCATTGATCGTGATCTTACCTATTGGTCCAGCTGTGAGGATTTGGGTCTTCTGGACATTGAGTGGTCATCCATATGTAAGGACGCAATCCTTGATATCCGTCAGCAAGTGCTCCAAGTTCTCCTCACTTTCAGCTGTGCCATCTGCATACCGCAGGGTGTTCATCAGCCTTCCTCCAATCCCGATGCTGCATCTTTCTTCCTATGATCCAGTTTCTCTGATGATTTGTTCAGCATAGAGACTGAATAAGTATGGTGAGAGGATATAACTGAGTTGCTGGATGTACCTTTTCTTCAACAACATGAATAGCAGCAATGGCAGGGAACGAAGAGTATCCAACTGACTACTCTGTGGGCAAGGCAACAAGGAAGCTTGATATCAGTCAAATCACAGCCAAGGATCAGTCCTGGAACAGGTCGTCAACTGTTTGAATGCACGTTCAGGTTGAAGCCAAAGAAAGTTAAAACAAGTCCACAAGAGCCAAGATGACAATGACTACATCCCATCCAAATATAGAGACCGCCCGAAGAATAGATTCGATGCACGCCACACCAGCGACTGAAGACGGGCTGAATGGTGGGATGACATCAAAGGCATGCTACATGAAGAGAAAGGCCACCGCCCTTTGAGACCAAGGGGGCAGCATTTGACCCAGGACAAAGTTCAGAGGGGTAGGGGAGAAGGAGGAGGGAGGCCGAATACACGGGGGTGGGGGGTCTGAGTGGTTTGCATTGAGCGGATCACAGTGAATGTGCATCATTACTGTAGAAATGATGTGTTGACCTGGGTAGACTAGAGAAACAAGTCCAGAGACACTCATATATGTGTGAGAAAGAGCTTTATATCAAAGAGCAATTGTATATTGAGAAAACATCCCAGCCCAGTCCAGATCATGTCCATACAGCTGATATTAGCCCATATGTCCAATACCAATCTATAAAGTCCCCTTCAGACTCATGAGACACATGCAATGATGCCAAGTGCAGGAAGATCACAGGTCAGTGGGTGAAAATTCTTGTGGATCCAGTGGTGGTGGAAGCATCTCAGCACTGGCATGGGTCTTCACATGGTTCCTCCAGCTCCAGGGCTCTGGCTCCATCAGCCTCTCTCCATGTGTCTCCTTCACAGGGATGTCTCCCAGGGAGAGTGTGTGTCCCGCCTCCAGGGAGGAAGAAAGGAATTCCCAGAATCCTCAGGAGAAGGCCATGCCCACACAGAGGCCTCATTGGCTATAACCTGATTGACAGTCTAGACTCCACCCCCTTCTCAAGTTGAGAGCTTATGTAACCGCCACAAATGATGTTTTTATCTGCTCTTTAAACCTGCACTCCATTCACAGTGAGAAGTTAACCAGGAAAGAAAAAAAGACCTGGAAAAAAGAAAAGGCCATAGCGGATGTCAGAAGGGCCTGAGAATTGCCCTGGACCCCGAGCAGCTACAGCGGCTGATGCAATCGTGTAGTAAGACAGACAGACGGAGCAGGAGGTTGATGGAGACAAAGTAAAGCATCAATGAAACGGACACAGACCTGAAAGCAGACAACCAAAGGAAAACAGCATGAGCCACATTTCTCAAGCGGAAAGAACTGGGGGGAGGGGGAACCAACTCTAGCCTTCAGGTGCGTGTATCATGTGCAGAACATACATGGACTGAATCACATGCCGGGGCTTTTAGGATGCAGGTGCGCTTGCCCTCCTGGCTGAACCTGAGGGCATGACGGGACAGCCACCCCGTCACCACCGGGAGAATCCACCCCTGGGTGGCGACACTGTGGGCACAGGGCAGAGAATTACAGGTCCCCTTGTCCCCAGGGTCACCTAGCTGTGCAGACAGGGAATGGACAGAGAGTCACAGAACAAGGGGACAAGGCAAGCAGACAGAATGGGTGCCACGTCAAACCACTCCCACATTGTGTGCAAAAGACTCTCGCATCCCCTTTGAAACAGGATGGGAGAGGACAGCCCTTGGTGGGCGTTCCCCACGGAGAATCAGGAGCAGGGGAGCCTGTCTTACAGCCTCCGTGCTGGGCTCTCCCAAGAGCAATGCTTAGCATTTCCGTGTTCTAAAGGGCGATCTACTGCAAAGACAATGGGACCAGGTGGTGGAGGAGGAGGAGGCACTTTTTCTTTCTTTCTAAAGTCTGTAAGGGAGGAAGGCCATTTCTCGTGTGTGTGTGTGTGTGTGTGTGTGTGTGTGTGTGTGTGTGTGTGGTGGGGGAGGCAGGTAAGGTGGGGTGCGGGGCAGAAGTGAATAACCTGGTCAGAAATTCAAACTATGGCCCGCGGGCCACATGCGACCAGGACAGTGGACTGGCCCCCTGTTTAAAAAACGTGAGGACCCCCATAGACTTGCTCCTGTGGGTAACAGCGCAGGGACCTGTGCAGCATCCTCAAAGTGGTCCCTTGCGTCTTTCTCTCTCAACCTGCCAGGGACATGGCTCTCTGCATTTGGGCGTCGTTGTGCCCAGGAGTGCTGTCTCTGTGTGGTGACAGGGTGGGCGCACCCTCAGTCCCAGCTCCTTGCAGCCTGGTTTGTATTCCACAGAAGGCCGCCCAACCCGCGCTGCGGCTCTCCCCATGGTGACCGCACCTGTGCCCTTTGTTGTATCCTCCTCGTTGCTCCGTCTAACGGAAGCCTTCCGCTTTTGTGCCCAGCCTCCGCTTGCTCAAGCATTCTGTCCCTTTCCAGCGCTTGGCCCCTCTGGGTAACATGTCCCAAAGCAGGTGGCACAGAACCCCACCCTCCTGGCTTCTCAGGAGCGCCCTGCCTGCACTGCTTCTCCTCAAGGGAGTCTTGCGCCGGTGCCGATGAACTTACTGCATGACCCGGAGCCCTGCTGGTTTTCGATGTTTCTGGCTGGGGGCCCCATCCTAACCTTTGTCTTGATACTGTCAGTGTTCCTGAGGGGAGAGCAGGACCAGATGGATGGACGCAGCACCCAGGGTGAGGGTGGCGCAGGGCCGGGAGGTGGTTGCTTCCGCGGTGCTCAGGGTTGCCCTGGCGCGGAGACCCTGTGGGAGAGGGCAGAACTCCTCCCTGGGGCTTCCAAGGCTGTGGCGCTTAGCCGGGGAGGGGAGCAGGCTGCCTTATCTGGTGCAGTGGCAGGTGGTTTTGAACCGCTGATTTTAGAGTAAGCAACGCATTACTTATTCCATAGAGCCACCAAGATTCCCCTATCACATGAAGGACGAGGAGGAGGGAGAGGGGGGATGGGGAGGGGGAGGAGGAGGAGGAGGCGGAAAAGAAGGGAGGAGTGGAGGGAAGGGGACTGTAAACACCCCCTGACAAGTGGGACTTCCCAGGGTCTGCTGCCATCCAGCGGCGGCCAGAGGGACTGCAGCCTGTCCTTGGCGGGCTGGCAAGCCCGGGGACCCAGCTTCGTTGGCAGACAGGTTGTGCCTAGAGTTGAAACTGACCAGAAGGCGCCTCACAACAATAACATGATAGTCGTTGGCAGACATGAATGCGTCGTTACTTACTGTTAACATTAACAGGTTCCTTGGCATGGTGTGCCGTCTAGTTTGGCACGCAGTAAACATGCATTGAGGGGGTGCAGTTACGTGTAACCAAACTCAAAAACCAAACTCCCTGCCATCCAGTCGATGCCGAGCCTGCAGGACAGGGTCGAACTGCCCTGTGCATTTCCAAGACTGAAACGCCTTACGGGGAGCAGAAGTCCCATCTTTCTCCTTCGGAGAGCCTGCTGGTTTTGAACTGCTGACCTTGCAGTTAGCTGCCCAATATGTAATCAACATGCCACCAGGGCTGCTATAAAAAGTAAAACTGTATAAACTCTAATATTGGCCTTTGGTGATCTGCTTAGTCATTTGCATGAAATCTTTCATTTAGTCTGTCCCCCTCCTTCCCCCCTTCCAATATAGACCTGCATGCACACACAGGCCTTTGCTACAGGTATGTGGGTCTAATCATTGTCCCTGGCTGGTGAGCTCACCTATGACCAGAAAGGGTGGGGGTTCGTACCCAGGTTCACACAGAGGAAGAAAGTCCCGATGATCCACTTCCTTAAAGAAGGGAGCCCGGGCTGCCCTGTGGAGCTCAGTTCTCCTCCAGCACCAGGCACCTTCATGGGCTGACCGCAGGGCCAGGCTCTAGGGCGGGGTGGTTCCTCGGTGTAGGTCTGTGAGCCTGGGTGGTGCTTCAGACCACTCCAAGCAGAGCTGCCCTGAGGTAGAGCTACCAAGACAGACGCTGGCAGCCCAGGAGAACCACCCACCACAGGGCTTCACCTGCCATTGCCTGCCTGCTGCAGGTGCCCTAAAGAAGAGCAGAGAGCACCCGGCAGCCAGCCTGAGAACATTCTGTGACTGTACTTGTGGACTTTCACACAGAAAGAGGCGTTCTTTGGTGTTGATCCACAGTGTACGGGGAGGGAAGCCTCGTTCGCCTGGATGAGGGGAACGGCCAGGACACTGATCAGGGCAGTCGTGGGCACTGAGAGGTGCCCACAAGTGACTGATGGTCAGGGTGACAGCAGTGACACACACCACCCTACTGTGGCACACCGTGACCTCCGAGTGGACAGAGGCGGACCTGCAGGCTGGACGGGTGTGGGCTGGCAAAGGGGACCGCACATCTAACCATGAGCAAACACAGGTCTGCCAGAGGTCCTTCCACACACGCGTGGCATCTGCTGCAGACACACCCATGCACAGAGAGCAAAGCCACGCAACCTCTCGGTGGTACCCACACACTGAGGGAGGGGGAGCCTCTGGGCTTTAGCCATTGGGATCTTGTGCTCGAGGGACACCGAGGTCGATTGGTATGATGCAGCTCACAACCACCACGTGCCACAGCCGACTGTGGCGAGGAGAGACTGGGTCTGATAGCTCCTGGGCACAGCGTCTGAGGCACAGGGATTGATCTCATCCCACCTGGAAGGAAGCAGAGAGAACACCCGACTCAAGGCACAGGGGTCAAGGGACAGGGGCCCCAGGAACAAACAGCCTGAGACCAGAACCAAGTGGCACCTGGCGACTGCTATGGACCTCGCTGATCTGGGCCACTGTGGGTGGAAAACTGTAGAACAAAATTCAAAATCATAAAAAAGATCCCGATTACTGGTCTGATAGAGACTGGCAGAACCCCAAGACTGTGGTCCCCAGACCCCCATCCAAACAGCGACAGGCCTGTTAACTAAACGATAACCCCTTGGGATGCATGCTTCTCGGGAGGTCAGTCCCGAGAGGCCGCAGGGCAGCGTGTGCTCCCCCAAGGAAGCTGTGGAGGCAGGAGGGGACAGGAGCAAAGGGCGATGGGAGCTGGGAGCGCGGGGAGGACATGGGGAGAGTGCCTCCGTGCTGTGAGGGTGGGAACTCCTCTTAGGAAGCAAAACTCGTCCAAACTGTTGAATGAGAAATGGTGTAAATGTTATAAATTCCCACCCAAACACCGTCAGAACAAAAACCTCACCTGTAGCAGTGGCCATCACCCCTGGGGGTCTGCATGGACCTCTGGTTTATATCTGATCTCGCTTCGCTTAGGGCAGTGGTGCTCAACCTTCCTAACACCGCCACCCTTTCACACAATTCTTCATGTGGTGGTGACCCCCCAACCTGAAAGGTATTTTCGTTGCTACTTCATCACTGTCATTTTGCTACTGTTATGAATCGTCATGTAAATATCTGATAGGCAGGATGTATTTTCATTGTTACAAATTGAACATCGTGAAAGCATAGTAATTAATCACAAAAACAATATGTAATTATATATGGTGAAATATGTATTTCTAATGACAAATAAGTGAAAATTTGTCTTGAAGCATGGTGTAGGATGGGTAACAATCTTCATATAACAAGAGTAAAGTACGTTGCTATATTAGGGGACAGTATGCGGGGGTGAAAAAAGCTAACGTCAGTGAGTGTGAATGTTGAGATAGCTTCTTTCTCATCAAAGCAGCATATCTGCATGGGGGCAGACCCGCCTGAAGACCGATAGAAGAGCGGGGTCTTGGTTCCTAAGACCATCGGAAATGTGTGTTTTCTGATGGTCTTAGGCAACCCCTGTGAAAGGGTTGTTCAACCCCCAAAGGGGTTGCAAACCACAGATTGAGAATGGCTGCCTTAAGGCGGGGAAGGGCATCACCCAGGGGGTGGGGAACAGGTAGGTCAGATGACCATTTTCTGCCCGCGGCAGGTGCCCTCTGCTGGCAACCTGTTGCCACTGTGGACACCCTCCCCCACCCCAGCCTCACCTGAGGTTCATAGCGCTCCAAAACAGATACTGCTAATACGGCGTTGGACTCTGGATCATTCTGGAGGGAGGCTCACCACAGCCTTTAAACCCTGCCACGGGGTCAGTGCCGACTCACAGCGACCCTATAGGACAGGGCAGAACTGCTCCTGTGGGTTTCTGAGACTGTCACTCTTTTCGGGAGTAGAAAACCTCATCTTTCTCCTGCAGGGCTGCCGGTGGTTTTGCACTGCTGATCGTGTTGTTAGGAGCCCGACACATGACCCAACACACAACGCACACTCAACTCACTGCCATCGAGTCCAAGACTGTAACTTCACAGGAGTAGAAAGCCCATTCTCCTGAGGATCAGTTGGTGGCTTTGAACTGCTGGTCTTCTAGATCACAGCCTAGAACGTAACCGCAACTCCACCAGGGCTCTTAGAATATCAAGGTCCCATCTGGTCTGGCCTCTGGTGTACGCTGCCACCCAGTGGCTGTCAGCAGCATAGACCAACAGAGCAGAGACTCAAGACCAGACTGTGGTAATTGGATAATTATCACTACACAAACACGCAGGGTGAGCCTTGCAATGACTCTTGCCCTATCGGTCACCACCTCCCCTGCCTCTGAGTGTGCCTCCTTCCCGTGGTTCTCAGCGATGCGGGGCCGGTCTTCCCACATGCTGATAGTAACTGTTCCAAACCAAGCCTCGCATGTTACCTGTCACTGAGTCTCACGCTAGAGACCTGCTCCCCTTGCTCTGAGCTCACCTCCGTGCGCCTCTCCTGAGGCTGGAGAGCATACTTTACACAAAGTTCATTTCGGGAGCATCAAGAGCAAATTGCTCACGTCAAGGTCAGGTTTCTCTGCCATCCAGGCAAACCCATGTCAAGTGGATTGAAACGACAGGCCACTGACAAGCTGAGTGTTGTTGACCAGGGAGCCCGGTTGTTTGTTTCTGCATTCTAGCTCTTGGTGACTCGTTTCCTCATACAACGAATTCACTGCCATCGGGTCAGTGCCGACTCACAGGGACCCCAAAGGACTGAGAAGAACTGTTCTTGTGGGATTCTGGGATGGTCCCTCTTTAAGGGAGTGGACAAGCAAAACCCCACTGCCCTGCTGTCAATGCTGACTCACAGAGACCCTGTGGCTTCCTGGGACAGTCACTGGTGACAGGAGTGGAAAGCCCAGTCTTTCTCCCGAGGAGCTGCTGGTGGCTTTGAACTGCTGACTCTGCTGTCAGCAGCCCAACACAGGGCTCCCAATCACCACACCATAGGCCAGTATTTTTGGAAGCGATTTGCACTTTTGCAACAGAAAGGAAAAACACGATTTTGTGTGGCAGCAGGGGGCATTGGAGTGGGCAGCGCGTGGACGAGAACTCACTCCCGGTTGCTTTCTCGTGGAAGCAGCCGCCGGGAACCCAAAGGCTGACTGCGGTGGGCAAATCCCTTGCACAAGACCCCTGCACGTGTTAAAGAGAGGAGAGGAGGAGCCTCTGAATGATGGTGGTAGTGAAGAACACGACTGTTCCCTGGATGCAGCGGAATGAGCCAAATCAGACCTGGATGGCAGACAGCTGGACCGAGTGCTCCTTAGAAGTGAGGATGGCGAGATGCAGTCCCTCGGGCGTTGGGCGTGTTATCAGGAGGGACCAGTCCCTAAAGAAGGACATCATGCGAGGTGAAGTGGAGGGTCAGCCAATGCGAGACGGAGGTGGGCTGGCACGGTGTCTTCCGCACAGCCGTGGTATGCAGAGGTCGCTCATTCTGCTGCGCACAGGGTCACCAGGAGTGCTCCCAACTCCCTGGCTCTGAACAACAACGTGGCTCCTCAGATCCATGTTGTCATAGATCCTCTTCACTTGTGTTTTTCGGTCGAATGGAACTTCAGCCACCCGAGGGAGACAGACCTGAAAACAGGGCTCGTTGCTAGGCTCTTGGCGAGGTAACTTTGTGAGTGATGCAATCTGCTTTATTAATGGAGCGTTGGAATCCTACAAGACGGATTTCAGAATATTCATCATTTTAGACATTGCTGGCATTGAGGGATGGCTTCTACGAGTCAAACGGAACATTCCCACCCCTGTTTGCCAGAGC
This sequence comes from Echinops telfairi, assembly GCF_000313985.2. Classification (NCBI taxonomy): domain Eukaryota; kingdom Metazoa; phylum Chordata; class Mammalia; order Afrosoricida; family Tenrecidae; genus Echinops; species Echinops telfairi. Next base: position 2,828,464 of record NW_022107431.1, read on the forward strand.
GTTTTCCACCATTCTGGTCACAGAGGTAACGTGCGTTGGACAAGTGCAGACTCCTTGGTAGTCTTAGGTTTTCTGCAGACACCGCTGCTCCCGAGTCTTTCAACACTGGCATTTTGCTGTCCGTCTTTCTGTCCTCTTTGTGCAGGATGGTGGCTTTTTGTGGCTTAGAGAACAGAAGGAAGGACTTACGAAAACTACACAGAAGACTTTGTAAGCATCGGGCATTCTTATGAAATGACAAAATGATGAGTTAAGTGTGAATGAATGAGAAACACATGCATCAGATTCCTCTTGAATGTGCATGCATTCAACAGAGAGAGGAAAAAGCACTTGGCAAAATGCACCGAGGGTTTTTCTGGGCCCGGAAGGTTTTATTGATGACTTGCTGCATTTTGCCAAGCTGAGCAGAGCCCACAGCCAGCTGAGCCTGTTCCCAATGACAAGTCTTCCCATCCAATTTCGTGGGGTGGCTTTATGATAGGAAACTGAAACGCTTAGCACTGGAGCAAACGGCACCCCAGCCCGTCAACAGGTCTCGCGCAAGCCGGAGGCAGAGGACTTGGGGGCAGCCACAGGTGAATGGGTGCTGCATGCCAACCTTTCCAGGAATGCCCGATGCTCCATGTGGGTAGAAACGTACTGAAGGGGGACCATCTTTCAGTTAGCCATCTTGTTGACAAAGGGAGATGCCCAGGACAAGGTGGAGGAAGGCTCTTCACCCAGCAGGGGACATCCCACCATCACATTCTGACATCTGAACACACACCTCTACATAGACTCACACCCCACTCCTGGTACCAATTCTCCGTCAGCCAGGGTCCAGCCAGGCAAAGGAAACCATGCAGCCATTTGAATGCTGAGACTGTGAGCCAGCGGTTCTCAACGAGTTGTGACCCTTTGGAGGTCGAATGACCCTTTCACAGGGGTCGCCCGATTCATAGCAGTAGCAAAACTATAGTTATGAAGTAGCAACAAAAATAATTTTATGGTTGGGGGTCGCCACTACACGAAGAACTATATTAAAGGGTCCCGGCATAAGGAAGATTGAGAACCACTGCTGTCAGCCACCACAATTTGTAAAGGACACACTCAGGTGCTGCGTTCCTGAGCATGGCACAGTGTAGACCAATTACTGGCGATGACTACACTCTTGCTTCTGAAGAAGTGGTTTCAGGAGAGTCAATGGAGAGCAGGGACAGCCACTAGAATAACCACCCAGCATGCCACCTTCTCCCTCTGAGGATACGTAGGGTAAGGGTCATAGATCGCTGATGTACTGGGTGTTTGCAATGGTGGCTTAGTTCCTGCGTGTGGCTCAGACCGAAATTCATGCTGGAGGGAGGGCGTTTAGACGCTGTCACGACTGAGGTGGCTGGAAGTCTAATTTAAGGGCACCAGCTTTAAGGGAAGGCTTCTCTCTCTCTCTCTCCTCTCCTCTCCTCTCT
>NW_022107431.1:2830576-2853581 GCF_000313985.2 Echinops telfairi
TCTCTTCTCTCTCTCTCCTCTCCTCTCCTCTCTCTCTCTCTCTCTCTCTCTCTCCTCTCTTCTCTTCTCTTCTCTTCTCTCTCTCTCTCTCTCCTCTTCTCTCCGTCAGTTCTGAAAGCCCAAGTTGCCCATAATGCAACATTCTGTTTTGTTCTTTAATTCATCACGTGGACGATGGATAGGGAGCACCTAGGGGAATCGGTGCGTGCGAGTCGTGGTGTGGACAAAGAGGACTGACAGCACTGTGGACTGCCAGAACAGGCAGATCCCTTTGGGAAGAAGTGCAGGCAGCACGCTCCTGAGCAGCAAGGAGTACGACCGTGTCTCACATACTGTGGACATGCTGTCAGGGGAACAGTCCCTGGACGAGGACACCCTGCTCGGCGTCTGAGGTCTGTGAACAGGGATGACTGTCCAGGGGAAGGAGTAACACGGTGGCTTCAACATAGAGTTCCAACCTCACAGCCGTTGGCAGGATGGTGGAGAGGGGGCCGTGTTTTGTTGTATTGTGCATAGGACTGTTATGAGTTGAAACAAGCCCTGGTGCCTGACCACAGTTAAGCAAATGACTGTAGATCTCTCCATGTGTGAAGAGGCATTCCACCACATCAACGTCACCCATACCTTTCCAGTGGACATCGGTGTCCGTTTACTGTCAGGACAATCTTCTGTTTTCCCAGTGACCACAGATGCAGTGGATGGAAGCAACACAAGCTTACCGTGTGACAGTTTTGCCAGGGATGGCGCTCACGTGGCTCAGATCCGGGGGCTGGAAGGAAGGGCTGGGCATACCTTCTGGGGACTCAGCAGGGGGACAGCCTGTTACCTTACCTTTCCAACTTCTAGGTGCGCCCTCTGCCTGAGGTGGGGGCCCCTGCCTTCTCCATCAGAGATACCCTGAGTCCCCACATCGTGTCTTCTCTTCCTGCCCCGGAGCTGTAGATGTTCTGTGTGTGAGCGCCTGGGACTGGCCGAGCATCCACAGCGAGTCCGCCAGCTGAGGCGTCTCCTTTCGCGCCATCTGCATCGCCCCTTTATGGTGCCAGCGATTCGGACGTGGCCTTCCTGGGGAGGCCCTGGCTCTCTCAACCGTCACATCTTGTGACACTGCCATCGTGGTTGTGTTCCAACCCACAGGGACCTGCTGGGCGGCAGAAGGAACCCTGCCCCATGCTGCGCCAGCCTCACGGCTGCTGTGTCTGTCACTGGAGCCCCTGGTTACAGCCACTGTGTCCACCCGGCACGTTGGCGGCCTTCCTCTTTTTCTGCTGCCCATCCTAAGTGGCGGTGGGGGCTGGGGAGCAGGGCAGTGGTGGGCGGGCCCCCTTCCACACCCTCCCATTGTGTTCTCCAGCAGCTGTTGGGTTGGGCGCCCCTCCCAGCAGCCCAGCTGGGCTCTGGGGTCCTCCTCCTCTGCAGGGAGGATGGGCTGCAGACCCCACTGCTGCGGTCCACTGATCGCTGCGACAGCCACGGGGAATTCCAGCTCTGGGTGACTCCAAGTGCTACTGAGACTAGGAGTTGGTGGGGGGGTGGTGGTGGTGGTTTTTCCCCTGCCCCCCATGAAGACCCCTCCCCACAGAGCAGCTTTACTGAATGATAGCTCATGTTCCACACAAGTCCCCTGTGTGAAGTGGGTAAAGGTCTGGGCTCTTAGAGACACTCAGAGAGTCACACCCTGACCAGCTCCATAACATGTTTGTCACCCTGGTCTGTGTCTCAAAACAGTGGCCATGCTTGAGCTCTGTGGGACTGACCACTGGGGGGGTCGTGAACCTCCAACCTTCAGGTGAGCCTCAGCCCCGGGCCCACACAGCTCATGGACTGACTCCTCCCCAAGGCTGACCGTTCCTCTGCCGGCCCGTTGTTGTAGCCACGGTGTCCGCCTGTCTACTTTACCGAGCACAATGCCTCTCCCCAGAGACTGGTCTCCCCAGTGTCATGTCCAGGTGCATGCGATGAAGTCCCCACAAGCTGACATCCAAGGGGCTGTCAGTCTGGGTGGACTAGAGAAGCAAACCCAGAAACACCCATGTGTGTAATAGAGAGCTGTATGTAAGAATCACTGTACATTAAGAAAACATCCCAGCCTAGTCTAGTTCAAGTCCATAAGTCCAATAGTAGCCCGTATATCTGATACCAGTCTATAAAGTCCTCTTCAGACTCACATAACACATGCAATGACGCCGAATGCAGGAAGATCACAGGCCAGTGGGTGGAAAGTCTTGTGGATCTAGTGGCAGAGGAAGCATCTCAGCACTGGTGTGATGTGGCTCCTCCAGCTCCAGGGCTCTGGCTCCATCAGCACAGCTCCATGTAGCTTGTCAGCCAGAAGATGAAGCAGAGAGTGAGTCCCACCTACAACGAGGAATATAGGAGTTCCCAGAATCCTCAGGAGAAGGCCAGGTCCACACAGAGGCCTCATTGACTATGACCTGATTGACAGGAGGTGATGTACTGCCACAGGGCCTTCTTCTTGTAGAGCATTCTAACTGACCAGCGTGGACATGGCGATGGCACAGGATGGGGATGTCCCCATTGATTTCCCCACCCATCTGTTCCCACAGATCTAAGGGATGCCCCTCCCCCTCTCCAGAGCCAGTGAAGGGTATGTGGGCATCTGTGAGAAGCAGAGGGCATTTAATCCATCAGGCGCAGGCTCAGGGCAGGCTGGGGAGTAGGGGTGGGGGGGGGGCAGGGTAGCCTGTAGGTGGGCCTGGTAATCCAACCCCCCAGCCACTGAGCTCATTTTCACTTGCATAGGCTTTCTGCAGACTGGGACTCTCTAAGGGGTGGACAGCCTCATCGTTCTCCTGTGGGAGTGGCTGGTGGGCTTGAACCACTAACCTTGTGGTTAGTAGCCCACTGCCTAACCCACAGCACCACCAGGGCTCCTTGGGCAGGGATCCTAGGATCCAGGTACAGGACAAGAACTTCCAGGGCAGGAGCAGCGGGGCGAGGGTGTGGAGGGGCTGCGCTTGCCAATGGGGGACAGTCAGGCTGGAGTCTGGAGTTCACCCAGTGGTGTCTCAGAAGAGACAATGGCAAGCTGCTCCCCAGAGACCAGCCCTTTGGACCCTTGTGGCTGTTCAGTCCCACGAGGACGCAGGGAGGGTGGCCGTGAGCCAGAGCCATTGACATGTCAGTCATGTTGACTGTGTGCCGAGCAAACCACAGAGCTGACCAGGAAAGCCTCACCCCACCTCCTACAGATGGCCGGCTGCATGTCCCGTGAGCAGCAAGGGTCAGGGCTGATGTTAGACCCAGGACAGTCACCCTAACCCCATCTACTTTGTTGACAACACTCCTTATGGCTTGCACTCCGTCTCTTTTTGAAAACACACTCATGGCTTCCTGTTTCAAAGTCTCTTCTCTGAACCCTGTTTCTCTTCCGGAAATGGATGACAGTCTGACTTAAAGGCCACTGTCTCTTTTGACGTGGCCATGCCTGGTCACATTCCTTCCCCAATTTGAGCCCTAGGGAGGGGAGGACACAAGAAGGCCTATGAATTGTCCTTGGGGACTGGGGGGCAGGAAGGGCTGACCTCCTGCAGTAAGGGGTCAAGTGCATCTGACTGGACACCGGATGCGCACTGGGAATTCTGTGAAATGTCCCATTGGCCTGCAATACATGTCTCTGCAGCCTCTCCTCCACTTGCTAATTGCCAGTGGTCGGCTTCTTCCCTGGGCCTCATGGAGGCCCGTTCCAGGCCAGCCTGGCCGTCCCTGCTCCCTTGCACAGAGGAAAGAATGAATCTAGGGACGAGTCCCAGCTCGGGCAGCTCAGGAACTGTACCCCAGATCCGAGAACCCCCTCATGGTGCCTCTTTGTTGCCACCTGTGGCTCAACTCGGGGTTCCAGCTGTTTCCCCCGCCCCGCCCCCGCCTCCCCCTCCGCCCCCCCAATTCCCGCCCATCTTGACTCACCTTTGTGGCAGCAGATGTCCCCGGACCTTTCTTCCTCGGGGCTGCTGGCCATGCAGGGAGCAGCCCAGGGCCTCGCACCGCGATGGAAGGGCTGGCCACATTTTGCATCAGCACGTGGGCTCTTGGTCCTGCTTCTGGGTGAGGGTTTTGTAAAGACCAAACGAGGAAACGCAGCCCTGGGTGGGAACGTGCTCAGATGCTTCCTGGAAGACCGGGAGTTGGGGTCCACTCAGAGGCACCCCCCCAAGAAAGGCTCGGCAACTTGTTTCTGAGAAACCAGCCGCTGAGAGCTATGCAGAGGACACTTCTGCTCTGACCCTGCTATGGAGGCAGGGGGAGGCCAAACGAAAGAGAGCACTTGCTGTGTTTGGGGTTTGCATTCGGTTGTAAAGTGCATCCTTCCCTCCCCTGGGAAAAGACAGACAGACAGACAGACACACACACACACACACACACACACACACACTCTCTCTCTCTCTCTCTCTCTCTCTCTCTCTCTCTCACATGTTGATAGCGGGACTTTTCAGTCAAGTTTAAGTCGTGAGCTCAATTCCAATTAAAAAAAAAAAAAGATTTCGTTCCTGGAGTTCAGAACGTGCTCTGAAGGCCTTTGAACGAGCGAGTCGGCGGAGCCAGGGGCGAAGGCTGAGAGGGCAGACGTCTGCGCTCTCCGGGGAGGAGGCTGTGGTGAAGGCGGCCATTGCAGGCGTTGCTTCTGTGATGTGCGATGACGGATGACCGCCCCTTCCCAGATGTCCACACAAAACAGGAGGGTCAGCCAGGAGGCTGGGGAGCGCCAAACCTCGCTGCTGCCTGACAGCCTTCTGTCCACCTTCCCAGAAATGTCCTAGCCACGCTCCACTTCATTCTGGGCTGTGTTGAGAACTTGCCCTTCTCAGAGTTCAAAGGACGGTGGCTGAGGTGGACAGAGGTGAAGTGGGCGAGGGTCCAAATATGCTGACATCATCTTCAGATGTCCTTGAGCTCAGGGACTTGGGGCGCTTCGTGGAGGGGGACTTGGGTTACATGCTCTCTTGATCCAAACAGGAGGCTGGGGAGCTCACCTTGCCAGCTGTGATTTGAAGCCCCCCACCCCCATGTGAATGAAGCCCTGAGCCTGTCCACTTGCTGGGCTGAGGCCCCTGTTGAACACACCCTTGCTCTGCAGTGGGGAAAAGCCCAGGCCATCTCCTTCCAAAACTGCACTCCCTGATGAAAACCATATGAATCATAACGGTCTAACTCACAGCACAGGCCTGGGGGCTCCGCTTCATTCTGCTGTGCGTGGGCCACTACAGGGTGGCCACTTCTGCAGAAGCAAACCAGTGAAGGTCGGAAACCTCTCTACACGGGAAGCTTTCAATCTAAGGAAGGACCGGAGCAGGAGGCTTCTCCTGATTCTTGAAGCTGTCAAGATAGGCAGGTCAGACGGCATGCTTCGGCTGCAGAGGTGAATCAAGCCAAGGCCAGGCGGGGGGTGACCCCTAGGATGGGTGGTCCATATGGCAGGCGGCTGGCTCAGGTCCAAAGAACAGACAACTGAGCTGGATGCTGAAGCCAGATATAGCGAGTTTTCCCACCACGGCCACTTTTACTGGAAGCAGGCCGCATCCCCGAGGAATCTTCCAATTGCTTGGCTGCTGAAAGCTGATCTCATGGAGGAAGTGACAATGTTATGTCAGAGCTCATCTTCACTGCCAAACAGCTGAGGCGCCTGGTGCCAGCCAGGTCAACACAGCCTCCGATCTCACGGCCACCCTGGGTCTGGAGAGGGACTCTGTGGCAGAGGGAATGACAGTGGCAATGTTTCCTTTGGGCTCTGTGGCCCCTGATCTGCCTCCAAGCCAGCCCTGTGTGGGCTGCCCCAAGCCAGCACGAGGCTTCAGATGGTGGGACCTCTCAGAAGCTGGGGTGGTGCCAGTGTCTGCTTAGCCTTCTGGGTGGGAACCCTGAGGCCCCAGTTAGAAGAATAGGGAGCGCTGCTGGCGGGCCAGCTAAGACAGAGGACTCATACGTGCCGTGCAGGTGCTACGTGTGCCACGTGCATGCTGTTGCATGTTATGCTGGGTCCTGTCAGGCAGGTGGTGTATTTCACTTGCCAGTGGGTTCTGCACCTTCTGTCTTTGTTGAAGGACTGTGGGTTCCTGGCCCACACCCTCACAGGGACCGAGTGTCGCTTCTCCAGAGGGACATCTATTTTCTAGCCTGGAGCTCTGGACACGAATTTCTGTGGGTGGGGTGGCCTGTACTGTGGGTGGGGTGTCCTGTACGGCTCCCTGAGGCATGCAGACGGCTCGCCACATTCCTGCAGACTCGGCCGGTGCCAGCATGCTGCTTCTCAGGGTCTGGTGATGAAAGCTGAGGAATGGGCCACTCAGCCCCATCTCTGGGAGATCCTTCTGAGTACCCCCCAGCCAGAACATGTGGGGGACCCAGAGATGGTACTTGGGAGTAGTTTGGCAAAATGTGGGAGCACCTGGCTGTGGCTCCCCTCGACCTGCTCCCCGGCTCAGTCCCACCTGGCACCCCACCGTGAGCAGAGTACATGCGCTGCGTGACTCCTCCCATTGGGTTCTGGCAGGGACCCCACGTTGGGTGTTGTTGGGGGGCTTGGAGTTGGGACTGACTCAGAGTAAGTGTCTTTGCAGAGGACCTTCTGGAGTCCCGCGCTGAGGAAGGGGCGGGGGCTTGTGTGCCATGCTGGCTGATGGAGGGGGGCCCACCCAGTCTTCTTGGGGTACACTGACTCCCCAACCATGCCTGGTCTTGGCCATGCCTCTCAAACCTCAGCCACCGAGCTGGGGTCCCTGCGCCCCTGGGGTCCGTGCGCTCAGGCAGCTCCTCACCGTGGACCCTTGGCAGTCCTGGTGGTGAGGAGTTTCCAGGGCCCTGGGCCTGGCCTGTGAGGTGATGGCAGCACCAGGACTCACTCCTTTGTGTCAGGAAGAATCTCAGCACAGGCCGGTTGGAGGGTTTGCTCACCAAGAGAAATGGACAGGTCAACCATGTTGGGGGGCCGACTACACGGATGGACGCCCGGGCCGTGCTCTCTCAGAGATTGTCAGGGTCAGAAACATTTGTGGGAGTTGAACGCTGGAGACCTAGAGGGGTTGCTGGCCCAGCCTTCTGGACCTGAGGGTCAGGGAGTCTGCCTGTAACTGTGGCCTCATTTGCTGGTTGTGCATTTTCAGTTGTAAGGTCTAAACTGTCTTGGGGAGTTGAGAGAGCCTGAGGTCCCTGGTGTCCACGGCTGGGCCTGTTGAGCCCCTCTCATTGGCTCCAGTCCTTGTGGTGGGGGCGCCTGGACATTCCGGCTCTCAAGGTGCCTAACGAGGAGAGAGGGCAGTGTCTCTGCCCGCCTCAGTGGCTGCAGGTGGTTTTTGACTGTGACAGTGCCCCCCTGCTCCCCACCCATCTCTGTCTCTGTCTCCATGTGGCCCTTCCCCAGGGAGTATGTCTCTCTATGAACGATGAGGACACCTCCAATTGGAGTCGGTCCATTCTACCCCAGTGGGATCACATGTGAGCTCATCACAGACCCCACTCCAAACACGGCCAATTCCAAGTCACAGGTACCATAGGTGAGGGCATTACTGTATCTTTTGGGGGTTGCAATTAATCCCATAGCTCTGGGTTTGTACATAGCTACATGTGGATATATGTGGGCACACGTGTATACATGGTTACATGAGTATACTTTGGTACATGTGGCTATATATAAATACATGTAAAATGACTGGGTACATGTATGTATGTAGGTGCATGTGGAAATACTTGGGTATGCTTGGGTAGATGTGGATAATCATGGGTATATGTGCATATAATTGAGTTCATGTGGCTATGCATAGGTGCATGTGAATACACATGGGTATCTATGAATACATGGGTATGCTTGGGACATGTGGACATACATGGGTACATGTAACTGGGTACATGTGAACATACACAGGTACATGTGGGTATGATTGGGCACATATGGATGTGGATATTATTGAGTACATGTGGACATATGGGGGTACATGTGGGTATGATTGGGTACATGTGGACATACATGGGTACATGTAGGTATGATTGGGTACATGGACATACACGAGTACATGTGGGTATGATTGGGCACATAAGAATGTTGGTAAGTTTAGGTACATGTGGATATACATGGGTACATGTGGGTATGATTAGGCATGTGGACAGGATTGTGTACATGGAGATACATGTGTACATGTGGGTCTGATTGGGCACATGTGGATGTGGATATGTTTAGGCACATGTGGACATACACAGGTACATGTGGGTCTGATTGGGCACATGTGGATATGGGTAAGTTTGGGTACATGTGGATATACATGGGTACATGTGGGTATGATTAGGCATGTGGACCTACACAGGTGCATGTGGGTAGGATTGTGTACGTGGACATACACAGGTACATGTGGGTCTGATTGGGCACATGTGGATGTGGATACATTCGGGTCCATGTGGTCAGTGAGGTGTGAGGTCATGCCCAGTGTCCTCGTTATGCCGTTGGGTCAGAGTAGAGCTATTCTCTGCAGGGTTTGGTGACTGATTTGGGCAAGAAAGTCACCAGGCCTTTCTATCTAGGCACCTCTCCTGAAATCCCAGTGACAACCTGGGGTAGCAGCCAGGACCCTCTGCCCTTGGCACCACCTGCCTCTCTCCCCACCAATGTGTCAGCACTCCTCGGCAGTGAACCCAGGCCAGCGGGGTGCCCTGAGCCCCAGGCAGCACCCCCACCCTCATCAGGGCTTCCAGAGCCCCCCTGTGACTCCTCAGGGGCCCTGAAGCCATCCAAATGGCCTCAGGGTTAGAGTCCACAGAGGGAAATACTTTGGGTCACAGGCATTTTACATTTGGAAATGTTTCACCTGATGAGAATATTCACAGGAATCTGGTCCCATTCTGACCCATGGTCACCTCCCAAAGTCACATTGAGCTCCCAGGACTGTACTCATTTGTAAAGAAATGCACGCCGTGCATGTGGGACACCTGCTGTCTGTCTGCTTTGTTTATGCCTCTCCGGCTCAGGCTCTCTTGCTATTGAAATTTGCACCTTTCCATAGAATTCTGGTTTTGTTTCTTCCACATACCACTAATTCTCAGACAACTCCCAGACATGATTTCTTGGCCCCAGCCGGACCCTGGAGTCATGTGTGCAGCCTCTGGGGTGGCTCTGCAAACGGTGCCTTTCAAAATAGTGCCAGGGACCAGGAGGCAACTTTTGGGTCCCGCTTCAGCATGAACGGGCATCCACCAGTGGGGTGGTTCTAGGCAAGCAGGTAAAGACAGCTGTCCTTTGATGGGAAACCAGCTGTCATAGATTCTGGAAGCATGTGCTGTCTCATCTCTGCTCATTGCTAGTCCTCGGGGCATCTCCGTTTTGAAGGGGGCATTTGTGCTTCAGTGGTAGAGGAACCTCCTCTCCAAGGGGGGAGACCTGGATCCCTCCAGAGAAGCCACCCCCGGGAAGGCTGAACAGCTTTCTGGGGTGCTCCCCACTGAGCTAGACTTGGGGGAAGGCCTGGCGATCCATGAGCAGATCAGCCCAGGAGAACTCTGTGGATGGTGCACACTCTAACCCTGACAGCTGGGCCCCAGAGACCAGGCCCAGCCAGCGGTGAGGGCCCCGGGAGCAGGTCTATTTCTGAGCTATTATTCCCTGATATACAGTTCACACATCATGCATTGCCATTGTTCTGGCCCATTCCTAAGAGGCCTGCGCCCATCACCACGGTCAGTTCTAGGACAGGTCTCCTTCCTGGGACTCACTGTTGTGAGCTCCCCACCTCCCTCTAGCCGCCCCTCCCCAGTGCCCCATGTCCCTTTGAAGCTATCGATCCAGTCATTGTCTCTGTAGATTTAGCTCTCCTGGGTTTTATATACAGAAAATCACACAAGATCAAAACAAAACACACACAAGCAGCCCAACAAGTGGCAGAAAGAAGCAGAGAAAAACCTCAATCAGAAACAAAGTAGAACATACTAAAGATTGGAGCAACATTGTATCAAGAGGGAGACCAAATGCCAAGGCCTCCCACACGGACCTAACAGCTGCGGCAGTGAGTCACCTGGGATGTTTTTGTCTGATAAGAAGACCTTCCTGGGCCATGGTCCACAGTCCGAGGGGACTCACCAGAGGCCTGATCTGCCAGGCGGCATCCTGTGAACGGGGTTTGGACTTTCACTGCCAACCAGGTGTTCAGAATTCAGGCTCTAATGTCATTCCCTTCTCCAGGTGTGGATTTTATTATTTGAGTTCTGGGATCACACAGGCCGGTGTGCCACTTGCATGTGGGCTTAGGTGATGCCTCACTTATATGGCTGTGTAGTTCTTAAGACAACCCTCTAAGATCCCAGATGACGTCTTGCTTATAACCAGGCACCAGGCTCCAGATATTTTAAAGCACAGGTAATTCTGACATATTAATCTTGATCTCCTAAAAAATATGTTGGTTACTAAAAGCAACTTAAAATGTTCTAAACAAAAATTCTAAACAATTTAGAATTTAAAATGTTCACTGAAAACGCTGGAAGGGCTTGGGTTTCCCTCTGCTTCTGAGGGAGATAATTTCTAAAAGAAATTGTTAGCCATTGAGGACGCTAATTATCAGGTGCAGTTAAGCTTACCACATGAGGAATGTTCTAGCACAGCTAGGTTTACTACATGCAACTAATTACGTAGCACCACTTAGCTCAGATTGTGTAATTAAATACCCACTGTAGTTAAGTTTAGCAGGTAACTAATTACCCAGTGTAGTTAAAGCTTAGCATAGGCAACTAAGTATGCATTGTGAATAAGCTTTAGCAAGTGTAGCTAATTATCCAACAGAGCTCCTTAGCAAATACCAGAAAGTATCTGGTGGAGTTCTTTTGATCACTTGTAACGAGGATCTGGTGCGGTTGCTCATCATGTGTTACAAAGTATCTAGTGGCATCCGTTTAGCAGGCAGCTAAGCGTCCATTGAGCACCAGGCTCAGCACCGGCTCCCTTTAGACAGCGCGTTCCCTGCGGTGGCCAGCAGAGGGCGTCCACCCTCCAGGCTTTGGCCTGTCTCCGCTTCTTCCCTAAATGGGAATAAAAAAAGTGATACATTTACAGCAAAAGTTCATCCACGTCCATATTTTTACAGCCTGGGAGGGATGTAGCAGCCTTCTCAGCTATGGATGATAAGATGCTTCTGTTCCCAGAACTCCTGGGGGGAAATATAAAACCACAGACAACTCTCTCTCTTTTGGAGAACAAACTCTAAAATATTTCCACCGTTAGGTCTTCATTCCCCAGCTTTCTGCTGGGCCTAGGCGAGCTGGGGCGGGGTGGGGGGTGGGGGGCAGGGACAGGAAAGGGAACCTCCTGCTTAGGCTCAGCTTTGTGTCCTGCATTGTCTTCTTCAAATGCCTAGTGGGTCCCCTCCAGAGAATTCCATTCATTCATTCACATCCCCAACCTCGCCCCTTACAATGTCACCATGCGCTGGGTGGGGGGCTCACAGGGGTTTCTGAGAAAGCCATCTTTTTTTTTTTAATGTCTGCAAATCCTTTACCTTCCAATCAAACAACTAGCCTTTGCCCTTTGGTGTTTTGAGGCTGAGTAGGGGCATTTGTCACTGGGATCCAGGCTCAGCTAGTAAAATATGTGTTACTTAGACTGGCTGTCCCTACCTCTTTAGTGAGACAAGCGAGAAGTCTCTCTCTCTCCAATCTGACTTTGCAGTGTGCTCCATTGATGCTGATTTTTTCCAGAACATTCTCAGTCATGGACTGACTGAAACACGCACCCTGGGCCTGCAGCCTGCCTCTCGCCTCTCTGAGATTGGCAAGCCCCTCTGGGAGGGGTCTGGGCACAGGGAGAAGAAGCCACTCAGCCGGGAGCCCCCAGCCCTGGACTCATAGCACTCCCAGGACACGGAGCACAACTTCCCCTGTGGCTTCCGAGGTTGACATCAGACGGAAGCTCACTGCCTCAACCTCCTCCCATGGCTGGTTGGTGGATTTGAACTGCTTACCTTTCCATCTACCAAGTGCTTAACTTCTGTGTCATCAGGGTCCCTCTGAGCTGCTTCTGGTATGTGACTTCCACGCACATGGAACTTGCTGCCACCAGACTCACGGCGCCCCTAGAGGACAGTGTGGGACTGCCACCTCATCTCTCTCCCAGAGAGCAGTGGGGCGCTTCACCAGTGAGCCACCAGGGCTCCTGAGAGGAGGCCAGATGGAGCCATTACGACGCTGGTTCCCCAGCCCCTGTCTGTGTGGCTGAGCTGGCTCTCGTGTATTCCGGCCTGCGGGCGGGCTGTGAGCAGAGGACCCAGACGTATGTCTGAAGTGGATGGTACAGCGGGGCCTGGGGGGAGGTTGGGGTGGCAGCATCTGTGCAAGTCAGGTGGGCAGACCTGCCGACAGGACACCTGGGGCCCAGCGCACCTTCAAAGGCTTGTCAAAGCAAATGTCTTCTCATCGCAAACCTACATACACAGGTGGGCAGGATGTGCCTGGGCCTTTGGGTCCCCATCTGCACTGGCACGGTGGCATGGTGGGTGAGGCATTGGGATGACGACAGCAAGGTCAGCCATTCAAACCCACCCACAGACATTGAAGTGTCAGCCTTTAGGCTGGCCACTGCCCTGCACACCGCACCAACAGGGGCTTTGCGTTCTTGCGTGCACACACAGAGACTCCATTTCCGTCTTGGGACTCATGCATCTTCTTGGTGCCAGGTCTCATCTGCAGAAACAGCTCAGCGGGCACTGAGATTTGATTTATCCATGGTCCATCCTGCCAGGCTCACCGGGGTCCTGGCCGACTAGCAGGCTGACGAACAGCCAGCCTGTGGACGGCTCTGCAGAGTGACGTCTGGGGGCCCAGAGGACCCAAGACCTCCTCTCCTTTCGGCTTGTCATAAGCTGAATTAGCATTCGTCCCCTGGCAGTAGTTTTCCAGCCGGGCGCAGCTGCCTTGCTCTTTGGCCCCAGCAAACAGAGCCCCGCCGTGGAGGCACCAGGCCGCAGCACACTGTCTGCAAGGGCAGGTTTCACTTTCACCATGAGAACTAATGTCCCGCGGAGCCGGCGACAGACACAGGCTGACGTTTGCTTGCTCTGTGACTTTCCAGAGTGGGATAGCATGCTGATGAGTGGGTGAAAACAAACAAACAAACAAACAAACAAACAAACAAACAAACAAACAAAATCACTCCATAGGGGAAAGATGCTCCAGCAATCCTTCTCCCCTGTCATGGCCACTTCAGACCAGACTGCTGTTTTTTTGTTTTGTTTTTTTAAAATCATTTTATTAGGGGCTCATACAACTCTTAGCACAATCCATACACACATCAATTGTGCAAAGCGCATTTTTACTTTCATTGCCCTCATCATTCTCAAAACATTTCCTCTCCACTTAAGCCCCCGGCATTAGGTCCTCATTTCCCGCCCTCCCTCCCCGCTCCCCCCTTCCTCATGAGCCCTTGATAGTTTATAAATTGTTATTTTGTCATATCTTGCCCTGTCCGACGTCTCCCCTCACCCACTTTTCTGTTGTCCGTCCTCCAGGGAGGAGGTCACATATAGTTCCTTGTAATCAGTTCCCTCCTTCCTACCCACTCTCCCTCCATCCTCCCTGTTTCGCCACTCACACCACTGGTCCTGTAGGGCTCATCCGCCCTGGATTCCCTGTTTTGGGTTTTTCAATGATAATTTGGGGCCAGGAAGGATTTCATGCTTGCCCCGCTGGGCGAACAGTGAAACAAGTGGCTCATTCGCCCTGAAATGAAGCACAGCTTTCGACCAGCCTGTGAGCGCCGTCTCCCAGAACCAGCTGCATGTAGAGAGAATTCCTGAAAAGCAGGCCAGGCTGTGGGCAGGTGCCCTTCCCTTGTTGACCTGCACCCAGCCTGACTGCAGAAGACCCGCTTTCCTGAGGTTTCCAGGGCAACGGCCTGGGTGAGTGGGTGGGTGGGAGGGTGGGGGTGACCTCCACTTCCTTGAAACCGAGAGATCTGAGCTCCTGCAGGATTGAACTCCGTCTCTCCCAGTAGAATCTCTGAGAGGTGGGGAACGTTCAGGAGTTGCAATCGCTCCTTAGCAAACCAGACGTTCAAGACTATGGAAGTCCCGGGGAGAGACAGTTGATCAAAAGTATAGGGGGCTGGGGTTCTCCAGCCCGGTGCAGTCTTTCCACAGGAGGGTGGACTCTCTCTGAAAGGTGATGTGTCGCTCTGTCTGGTGTCATGTTGACCATTTCATTGTCGGTCCCTGTGAGAGACAGCCCCTGTCGAGTGGACACCAGGTCTGGGTGGCCTGGTGTCTCGTACAGCAACACGGCGAATCCCCACCCACTGCTGCAGCTACTGTGCCAGTCCGTCTCACTCAGGGTCTCCCTGACCCCTCCCCACCTCTGCCTTCACCCCTTGCACTCCCCTCCTCCATTGGCCACTCCCTCCCCATGATGTGTCCGCAGGGGGCAGTTAGAACACTGTGTTCTCTTATTGGCTCTTCACTGGTCTTGGTGGCATAGTGGTTACGAGTGGGGCTGCTGCTCCCAAGGTCAGTAGTTCAACACCACCAGCGCTCTGCAGGAGAAAAGATGAGGCTTCCTACTCCCATAAAGCGTTGCTGTTTTGGAAACCCATGGGGACACTTCTCTATCCCATGGGGTCCTGAGGAGCGAGACAGGATTCTTCCCAGGCTCTGCCGAAGCCTGCCCTTGGGGTGACCCTGCTAATCTTTGGACTCCCAGGGAGATGGCTTCCGGCAGGAGAGTGGTGCCCATGGGGACAGCAGGATGGTGGGGTCATGAGGAGGCCACGTGGTCAGCGGGTTGGATCTTGCCGTTGATCTGTTCGGTGGTCGGTGGAAAGTGGTCTGGACTGTGATGACTTGGCAGGTCTGTGGGCAGTCAGGGACTCGGCATGCCGGAGAACCAGCTAATGTGACGGGTGGCCCTGCTCCTTCCCCGCCGGTTCCCACTGCCCTGCCTACAGGTCAAGACCCCTTAGCCCAGACCCAGTGCTCAGATGTGTTTCCAGGTTCAGAACACCTGCTGCCTTCAAAGATAACAAGCCTACCGTCCTGTACAAGGGGCTTTGTGACCCTCATGGGACGATGGACTGAAACATCTCCCTGCAGGGGAGTGGAGGCCGACCCCGGCAGCCCTGCAGCACAGGGTGGGGACTGCCCCAGTGGGGTTCCCAGACTGTAACCTAGTCCCAGCAGGAGCGAAAATAGAAGGAAGATGCTTCTAGATGCTTCCAGAACTGGGATCCAGGACCTTCCAGGGACTGGTAGGAGGTGCCTGGAGGCTGGGGGTCCAACTCTGTGTGTGCCCCACACCCCCAAGGCCCTTCCTATTACCCGGCTCTCCATCTGGGGGCTTGCTCCACTGACTTGCTGAACCTGGAGGGCAGGGCAGTGTTTCTGAGCCCCTGCGCCTCTGGGACACACTCCCTTCAGTTGGAGGTCACACTTGGAAAGCACTGTGCCGCTCCATGGTGGTGACCCTGCAGGTGGCCCAGCGCCCTGCACAGTGGACAAGCTCTCAGGGGAGGCCAGGCTGCGAGGAGGCCTGACAGACTCCAACCTCATAACCACAGAGCAAACAGAGGCGGCGGCAGAACCTCGCGTCTAAGTGCACAGGCTCACAGGCGGCCTTTTCTCTCAAATGCTGGTCTCTCCCGAACGGGCTCTGCTTCCATCCAGCCCACTGGATGCAGAGGAGGATCCTGGAGCTGCAGGGAGACAGCATCGGCTCAGGAACTGGGCTAAAAGTGCCCTCAGGCCACATGCAAACCCACCCCTGACCTCACAGCCCGAGGTGACCTTCCCTGTGGGGGACTCCCGCCCCAGCCAGCACGCCAACATTGTGTCTTCAGCCTGGCCCCGGAGGCCGAGGGGGACTTTGGGAGTTCAAGTATGTTCTTTCCTAGTGGCTTGGAGGCTCTAAATAAACGGAGTTGACGTGAGCCCTGTCCTTTCCCCTCCCCGCGGGTCTGTAAGCAGGACTCCCATGCACTCTCTCTCCCTGAGGAGCCCAGTCAGAGACCCTTGCACTGGGTGCGGAGTGAATGGTCCTGGCTCCCAACTTTCTGGATCACAGGAAGCTGGATGAGTCACCGAAACCATTGCCCCGAACCATCTGTAACCCTTTCCCCAGAAATGCCTTTTCTCGGAGCAGTGACGAGCTTCATTAGCCAAGGACACCCACCTTGAGCAGGAGCCCAGCGATCAGAGGGAGACCTGGGGATCATGGGCTCCAGTGACTGAGCGATCAGGGCTGCGAGGGGGCATGGAACCTTGAAGCTCCTGGCTGGGACTTGGAGGGAGCGCGGAGTGATGCCTGCTTCGCTGCGAGTGCTGTAAGTGCAATGAAATGACAGACATGGAGAGAAAGCACCGGCAGTATTCAGCCCATGCTGTGGGCAGGACAGAGAGGCGCTATGAGAGCCCAAGGGAGGACCCGCCCCCTGGGACCCTCAGATGATCCCCTGGTTCCCATTTCAGGGGGCGGTCAACTCTGCACGCCTCGCGTGATGTATGAGGGTGCTGGACACGCTTACTTCAGACATCATCAGGAGCGACCCATCACCTGAAGGGACATTACAGATGGCCACGTCAAGGGCCAGTGAGCACGGGGGAGTGTCTCAGGGAGGTGGAGTGGCCTGGTCACCACAAGAGGGGGTTCACGTCAAGCAGCGGTGGTACGAGTCGGGGGCGATGTTTCCTGTTGTTTCCATGCCAGGCCACCATGCATCAGGCCCCGCTGGTCAGCACCGACGATTAACATACACCAAGAGGAGCATCTGCTTTGAACACAAGAAGGCAGCCCCGTGCGCCACCCTCCCTCAGCCCGAGCTCGGCCATGTGAGGCTCAGAAATCCACCAGTTGGCACGCCTGCCCTGGGACATGCAGAGAGGAGGCTTGCCAGGATACCCCACGGTGCCCCCTCTGGTCCTTCAGTCACGCTGCTTGTAAGGTTAGATGACCCAAACTCTGGCAGGCATCATGGGAAGGAAGCAGCGGGCATTGGTGGACACACTCGATCAGAACCACTCTGTGTAAGATGCAATTTCAGGACGGAGGCAAGCAGACTCCCCCAGTGGCTCAGCCATGGGTCATCAGGACCTTCCCTTCACGGCCCGAGATGAAAGCTGATGTGGTGGTGACATCACCTGTTGTCAGGTTGAGAGGATTAAGAGTGACAAGGTGGACTCTAGTCTGTCGATCAGGTGCAGCTTGATGACTTCATTTGGAGTTGCTAAGGGGGGACAGAGCTCACTGGAGGTGTGACACTCCTGGCTCCCTGGGAGACATTCCTGTTGACAAGCCACATGGAGACAAGCTGATGGGAGTCGGAGCCTCGGAGCTGAAGGAACCACGTGGAAACAGACCCCTGCCACATTGAGATGCTCACGACGCCACTGGATCCACAAGACTTCCCACCCACTGGCCCGATCTTCCTGCATTTGGCGTCATTGCATGTGTTTCATGAGTCTGAATAATTTATAGATTGTTATCAGACATAAGAGCTAATATCAGACTTATGGGCTAGCTCTGGACTGGGCTGTGTTCTCAATATTCAATTGCTTTTGTCTATGAAGCTCTTTCCTATAGACACTCTTATAGAGTGTCCGTGCATGTGATTCTCTGGTCCATCCGGGCTGACACAGCTGAGAGGGCAGTGCTGTCTCGTGGGAGATACAGCCGATGCTCAGTCTGCGGACTGTATCACTGTGCGCATGGACCCAGGCGCCTGGCCCTCATGTGCCCAAAGCAGGTGCCCTGAGGCGAGGAGGCCATCTCCCGGTCTCCACTCCCAGCTCGCCAGGCAGTCACCGGTGTCCCTCTCACAGTTTATCTAGCGGCAGGTTTTCTAAATGCCCGCATTTGTGCTGGTGTCTTCACCGTCTTCAGAGCGGGATGTTTAGGGCCTCCCAGCATTCCTAAGCACCAGAGGGCTGGGGTGGGGGTGGGGGTCCTGTGGAGAAAATGCGTGTCAGATACCTTCCTTCAGGCACACATGGCAGCGCTTGCGCAGTGTGCTTGCGTCTGCTGTGGGTCGGTTCCCACCACAGCCCCCTGGGCACAGCCGAAGAAAACACCGCCCCGTCCTGCACCTCTGGTGGCAGCCACGGCGTCCATCCGTCTTGTCCAGGGTCGTCCTCCCTTTCCCCGCCCGCCTGCTTCACCGAGCACGACGTCCTTCCCCAGGGACTGCTCTCTCCCGACGACATCTCCGAAGTCTCCCCATCCTGGCCTCCAAGGAGCAGTCTGGCCGTACTCCTTCCCAGGACGATCTGTGTGCTCTTTTGGCAGTCGGTGGGGCTTACGATATTTGTTACCAGGATTCAAAGGTATTGATTCTTCTTTGGTCTTCCGAACCCAGTGTCCAACTTTCCATGCGTACGCCATGGCCTGGGTCAGGCGCACCCAAGTCCTCAGAGTGGCCTCCTTGCTTTTAAAGGGGGCTCATGCAGCCAGTAGCTCGGCTTTTGGTCTTTTGACTGTGCTTCCAAGAGCATCAAGGGTGGGTCCACGCAAGACAACTTTCATCTTTTCTCCCTTTCTCTCCATGTCTGTCACCTGTCGATCCGTTGCGAGGACTGTTACCTTTACACTGACTTGTCCTCCACCCTGAAGACTGCAGTCCTGCTAGTCCTCCTGCGGGCGGCAAGCATGCTGTACCGTCTGCCTGTCCTCCCATCCTGATGCCACACTCTTCTCCACGTGACGACGCAGGTTCTCCGATGGTTTTCTCAGCACAGAGATTGGACCAGGATGGGAGGGACACAACTCTGACACACACCTGATTTCACACCATGCAGTGTGCCCTGCTCTTCTCACGGGTACCCCTCGTTAATTCATTCTTTGTAGCAGTCCTAAAGAATTAAAAAAATGCTGATGTGCATTTTTCAAAGGAGCCCTGGAGGTGTGATGGATTAAGCATCAGGCTACTGATGAGCATGCGGGCAGCCAGAACCCATCAGTCTCTCTGTGGGAGAAAGATTTGCAAACTCAGAAACCGCCTGCAGCTATTCGGCCCTGTCCTACAGGGTGGCTTTGGGACAACTTAGATTTGGTGGCAGTCATTGGGTAGATAGCAAAGCTTTCCTTACGGAGGACCCCAAAGCAAGGGGGTGTACTTGTCTGTAACAATGTTGTGGCCAAAGGCTTGCAGGAAGCTCTTCCTATATTTCATCCGGAGCAGAGCTTCGGTATCCGTGAATTAAGTGTTTGCAACAATTTTACAAGCCATTAGTACTACAGATACTGAGAATGGATCGGCTGTGCTGTTATAGATTGTTTTGTATAACAATATGCTCAATGATATTTTCTTTTCTTTCCTTCTAACTTCTTAGTGTGGGCTAGCTGGGAGCTTGCATTTCAGATCCTTGTTGAAGAGTCAGCAATTTAGACAGTGCGTGGAAACTCCAGTCCATTGGTCCTGCCATCCCTCCTGGGTTTCCTTCCCTCCGTCTTGCAGGCTGCCGGCTCTCCTTCAGCTGAGCTCCCACCTGCCTTTCCCTCTCTCCCCCTTCCCCCTCCCTGGGTGCTCATCAGAGTCAGTTTCTTTGGGCATGAAAACCTCTATCTTGAGTCTTAAGACATGCCCGTGGTCTCGTGTGGTGATTGTCCTTTTGTGTGTGGTGACGTCACTCAGCCTCCTGTCCCCCCAGAGCCCCCGTGTCCTGAGGCGCTCCACAGTCTCGCTTGGAGACACTCGCATGCTTTCCCTCTAATGCTCTCTTTTTACCACCCTGGAGTTGTCAGCCATGGGACATTCCAAGAATGCCATCCCTTGGGCTGGCAAAGGAAGCCCGCATGTCCAGAATGACTGAAGCCTCATTTGTCTGGCAAAATCCCAGTCAACTAGGCTCATGCAGACATTTATACTGTCAAATTATGGTCTTAGAAATGACTGCCGGGTCACAGGAGGTATTTGGAGACCTAAGGAAACTCCCACATCCTTTTCTTTCTTTCTTTTGATGAAAAGAATAAAAATAAATATATTGATAAAGTTTTCATGCTTTCTAAACATGACTCCTGATTCAAAGGCATCTGATGAGGTCATTTTGATGGATGATGGGTGTGTCCGTCACATGAACACATCCTCACCTTTCCATAAGGGTCCCTGGTGGTGCTGTGGGGTAGGTGTCGGCCTGCTAACCCAGTGATCAGTGGTTCAAACCCACCCGCTGCTCCATGGGGGAAGAGGAGGCTGTCTGCTCCTGTAGAGACTCCTAGGTTTCCTGTGTGCTCGAACGGATTCAATGGTAGTAGCCTGGCTTTTGACTTTTGGTAACCTTTCAATATGACCACTACCAGTTGCCACCAAGCCCACCCCAACTGCTGGCGCCCCCTCCACCCCCTTGTCAGAGCAGAGCTCCAGTGGCTTATTGTTCAGAAGCAGATCACCAGACCCCCCAGATGCCCGTTCACCTGGTGATCTCCCGAGATAAAGTACAGGCCAAAAGAGGCCGGTGATCTTCCCTATGGGTGACAGAAGGAGCAGGTCATCAGGAGCGAAAGCACACACGTGTCACCTTTCTGTCGGTGGTGAAGTTGGGGGAGGACCCTGAGACACCAGGAAGGGGCTTGACACCAAGGACAGTCCTCTCGGAAGCGTCCACATCAGTTGGATGGATCAACGTGCTGCTATTGAGTCCTACGAAAGGGCCAGCACACGGACAAACCAACGAAGCAGGACTTCCGTGCCGGGTCAGCCTGAGCCAGCTGGAGGCTCTGCTCTGGGAGGGTGAGGGGCAAACGGTCCACGTCCCCAAGGGCAGAGGGCAGGTCTTTCCTCAAGCAGTCTCAGGACTCCAGCGAAACCTTCCAGGTCAGACATGTTGGTGCTGTGTGCCATCCAATGCATCCACCTCGGGGAGAGCTCGTTTCCTTTGACCATAAACTGGCGGAGTCCTGCGGGGTGCAGCGTCAGTGGCTGCTTCAAAGGCTTCTTGCTGTTTCGGGCAGCCGCGCCCTCTGCTCTTGTCACGCCATCGCTTGGCCCCCACTCGCGCCTTGGGTTGGAGGGAGCAGAGGAAAGTGATAACGTTCGTGGCCATTCTGAGGCTTGAACTCCACTGTACTGGCCACACGAAGATGCTTATTTACTTATTTTTAATAAAACAATTCTAAAGCTTTATTCACTATTAATAGTAGTCTAAAGATGGTACATTAGTAGGTGGTGCTGATTTAGAAACTACAATACTGCATTTTACTAATAGTTTATGCTGGAAAAAAACATTTTAGAATTAATTAGGTTGGCATTAAAAACAATGGTGTTTATTTTAGTTGAATCAAACTTATCGTACCTATTGAGTCTAAATTTAAAAAAAATCATTTTATTGGGGGCTTGTACAACTCTTATCACAATCCATACATCCATCCATTGGGTCAAGCACATTTGTACATTTGTTGCCATCATTCTCAAAACATTTGCTTTCTACTTGAACCCTTGATATCAGCGCCTCATTTTTTCCCCTCCCTCCCTGCTCCCCTCCCCCGTGAACCCTTGATAATTTATAAATTATTATTACTTTGTTATATCTTAAACTGTCCAACATCTCCTTTCACCCACTTCTCCACTGTCTGTCCCCCAGGGAGGAGGTTATATGTAGATCCTTGTAATCTGTTCCCCCTTTCTCCCTCACCTTCCCTCCACTCTCCCGGTATCACCACTCTCACCACTGGTCCTGAAGGGAGCATCTGTCCTGGATTTCCTGTTCTATCTGTACAGTTCCATCCTTGTACCAGTGTACATCCTCTGACCCAGTCGGATTTGTAAGGTAGAATTGGGATCATGATAGTGTGTGGAGGAAGCACTCAAGAACTAGAGGAAAATTATGTGTTTCATCATTGCTACACTGCATCCTGACTGGCTCATCTCCTCCCCACAGCCCTTCTGCAAGGGGATGTCCAATTTCCCACAGATGGGCCCTGGGTCCCCACTCCGCACTCCCCCTCATTCACAATGCTAGGATTTTTTCGTTAGTTTGTATTCGGTTTTGTAGGGGGCGGAGGGGAGGGTCTTTGATGCCTGATACCTGATCCCTTCAACACCTTGCGATCTCACAGGCTGGTGTGCTTTTTCCATGTGGGCTTTGTTGTTTCTCAGTTAGATGGCCGCTTGTTTATCTTGCAGCCTATAGGACCCCAGACTCTATATCTTTTGATAACTGGGCACCATCATTTTTCCTCATCACATTTGAAGATGCTTATTAAGAAACCTAAAATAGACAGCAGTATCCTTTTCAAAGAATAACAAAGAAATGAGGGGAAATTTTCTTAGCTATTAAGTCCCATCTGGGGTTCATGCCGGGATCAATGATCAGATTTCCCATGAAGGTCCACTACATTATGTCTCAAGAAACTAGTAATGCTGCCTCTTACAGTGGAAACAGGGTGTATACAAACCTTAGATATGCAAATGAGTTCTGAGCACCCAGGTAATTGTAAGCCCTAATTTACAAACAATTAGTTCTTACAATGTGGTCCTACTCAGTATTTGCCCTTAAGAATTGAAAGCTGAAGATAGGTGTGCTATAGCAAACTGCTCATGAGAAATCAAATGGTGCCTGGTGTCAGAAAGAATGGTGTCTGGGATCTCAGAGATTTGTCTTAAAACAAGTAGCCATCTAAAATGAGGTGTCAGCTAAGTCCACATGAAAGGAGCCCCCTACCCTGTCTGATCCAAGATTTATAATTTGTGAAATCCAAGATGAGAGCAAGGAATTGTGCTAGAACCTAAATCCTGAGCATTGGTTTGCAGCTAGCTATGGGTGACAGTCATGCAGTCCTTTGGCAGAGCCTCTCCGGGGATGAAGCCACTCTCGAACTCCACCAGACCATTGACCAGGCATGGGAGTAGCCGTGCGCTCAGACAGTGCCTTGGAGACTAGGTTACTGCGTTCAGGTTAAAGTTTAACATTGTATCATCTGCTTTCTCTTGGATGGAGGCGTCTCTGTGTTACTGCTGTCCGTGTTCTGCTAGGGTATGATTTTCTTTATACGAAACCCAGGATAAGTAAATCCGCAAAGACCGTCTGGATGAATGGCTCCTTGGGGCGGG